>NC_143476.1:30662293-30962293 GCF_987193195.1 Phasianus colchicus
GTTCATAAAAGCCACATTAAATGATTAATTTCTAGGAATTCGTATCAGCTTTTGTTTCTTGTGCACAAATCAAACCCAGAAAGGTAATACACCCGGATGACTTAAATCCAGTCAATAATATGTTTATTTTACTTACTTTAAAAGAATCAGAGGATAAATAACTCCCAGTCTGCTCAGTCATTGGCTACTCCAGTGGTTTCCGTAGCAACTCCTACTCTACCAGGGCAAGGGATGGGAGGATACCCATCAGCCATCTCAACAACATATGGTACTGGTAAGTATCAGCACAAGATGGAAGGGAGGGGGAGGGAGCAGGATGCTGGCAAATGTCTGTCTCAGGGGTAATGAATAAGCTGCTGTTCCTTGCAAAAGACTGGAAAGTTCATTTCCCATAGGTTGATACACTTCATTTACTTTCTATCTGTCCATCTGAGAGGGGACTTTTTATTTGAGGAGGGACTTTTTATAAGGGCACGTAGTGACAGGACAAGGGAAAATGGCTTTAAATTGGAAGAGGGTAGATTTAGTCACGATATTTGGAGAGCGATGAGACACTGGAACTGGTTACCCAGCAATGTTGCTTATGCCCCATCTTTGGAATCGTTCAAGTCCAGGCTGGATGGGGCTCTGAACAACCTGGTCTAGTCGGAGGTGTCCCTGCCTATGGAAGGGGGTTGGAACTATATGATCTTAAAAAAATGATCTTCCAACCCTAACCTTTCTGAGATTCTTTGAACTCGAGAAATATGTACTTAAAAGCTAACTTTTTTGCTCAAATGGAAAACTGCTTTGATAGCTCTCTTTCATTGGCCTTACTGAAGAAAAAGACACTAAAGAAACTTCCTAAAACTCCTAATGTAACAGATAATTTCATGTAGTTGAGTGCATCTTCCTAAAATCTAAAATCATGAGGGTAGTGACAACAAGCAGTTTCACTGGTTTCAAAACAGAGTTCAGTATCTTTGTAGGCTACTGCTTAGTTACTTGGAAGATTCTAGAAATGAAGCCTAAAGAGATCGTTTGTTTGTTCCTGTTGCACACTGGTACTGTGTAGGTCATGTTGGTCCACATAATCCTGTGCTTTTATAGAAGATGTGCACTGTATTCGTATCACAGTCTACCTTCTTGCAGCAAAGACTGTAATCAAAATATGGTTTTCAAGTTTTTGACTCTAGGAGAATGCATGTAGAGTTATGGTAGATAGAAAGGCTTTGGATCTTCCAGACCCAGAAAAAGACCTGGTAAATTACAGAATAATTATTAGTGCATTATTTACTCCAAAGTTAATGAGTCAAGGGAAGAGGAGAGTCTGATTTTCTGCTGCAACTTAATGTGATTGGTGTAATTAAGATTAAAAGGCTTATTAAGTGACATGAAAATGATGATGGTAGTTATTATTTACATGCTTCCTCCTTAATACTCTTTTAATTATTTTCTTTTCTGTTTTCACATCTAGAATATTCTCTGAGTAGTGCAGATATATCATCTCTCTCTGGATTTAATACAGCCAGTGCTCTTCATCTTGGTTCTGTGACTGGCTGGCAACAGCAACACCTACATAATATGCCGCCGTCTGCCCTCAGCCAACTGGGGTAAGCACTGTGTTGTTTTTTTAAACTGTTATATTGTTCTACAATAACTTTAGTGTCCCCAGGAATCCCAAATATGAAATACATCCTGAAAACATGTCAGCCCATGTGTGTAAGAGCTCCACTGCCCAAAACTGGAACAGCGTATTTCATGAAAAGTTTGCCATGTACCCAAAATTGAATATTCTGTGTCCATTACATTTCCTCAGCAGTGTAGTGATGAATTCTGTTCTTGTTTTACTGTTTCTTTAAATAGCATTTTACTTCACTACTAACAACTAAACTAAACACTTACTTTGTGCTATTGCTTTATTTTTCCACTTCTGCTTTTTATTTCCAGTTACTGTAGCTCAAACATGAACTAAAAAAAAATGTCTAAATACTGAGTACTTCTAAATCAAAAGTGACAAAATGATTTTACCTGGGATTAAAATTAAACCTTATAATCACATATACACTCTTGCTCAGCTTTGATGTTCAAGTTTCATTTCTTTGCAAATGTTTCCTACAAGCAAATAACACAATTAGAGCTAAAACCCATAAAACCCTAGAACTCGTGGTGATTTTCTTGCCTTGAGGATAAATGTTTATGCCCTCTAGTGGCTAATTTTAAGACGTTTCTTCCAAGATCGGTGGAGCACTATGTTTAACCATTTCAGTATTCACACAGGGAATTCACCTCATGCATTATTGAAAAAGCAATACATTTGCTTATTCAAGTGAATTTAAAGAGTATGATTTTCAAAGATCCCTGTATCTGCTGTCTCTATTGAGCAACTCATAGGCACCATTACTCCATGTCTGTGCTAATGTATGGCTGCATTTGGAAAGTCGAACTCTTTTTTTAAAAAACAATCATTGCACACATGCAATTATTTTTGCAAGGCAGTTGCTGTAATCTGGAAGTATATAGTACAATAAATATGGCTTAAATTTCAAAATTCTCCTAGTTTATCTGAACACGTTTTATAAATGAATGTATTTTCTTTACCTTGTAAAATGGTTTGAAATTTTAAAGAACAGCTACACAATTATTGGAAGAAATATAAACCCTTTGAGCATCAGAAATATAATTTAGCATAATAAGTACTAACTACATAAATTCTTACAACTGAAATAGTTCCCATGTTAGTAAAAAGAAAAGATCTTAATACCTGTCTGCTATGCTTCTTCTGTTTTATTTTTGAGCTGTGCTGTTTCTCAGGCAACATTAAGGTTAATTGTACAAGGTACCTATAGTCATGCATAAATTGAAAACTCACACTAGATTTCAATGTATAACCTTGCAATCATGGAATCATAGAATGGCTCATGTTGAAAGAGACCTCAGAGACCACCTAGTTCCTACGCCTCTACCACTGGCAGGATTGCCAACCTGTATCAGGCACTGTATCAGGTTGCTCATAGCCCCAACCAGCCTGGCCTTGAACACCTCCAGGGACAGGACATCCACAGCCTCTCTGGGCAGCCTACTCCAATAAGCTGATTGTTTTCAGTGGTGTACCAAAGAATGTAATAAGGCTATTTGAATAACCAAAAAAAAAGTACAAATTAAATCCTAAACTAGCTACATGCCTTTTCAGATACGTCACACATCATCATCTGTTTCTAATTCATATTACAGTATGCTGAAGTGCAGTGGCTGTGGCTAGTGGAATATATTCTAAGTCACTACTTTTGTTATTATTCTTTCAGTGAGTTGTAAATGAATTCAGCTAAGAAAGCAGCTTCACTGACAGTTCTGGCAAAGCCTTCTATGTGTGCAGAAAATCACACACATTATTTTACTTCAGTCACCAGGTTGTACATGCAGAAGGATCCATACTAGCTTCTGAATTATTTAAAAAAAAAAAAAAACAAAAACAAAACAGAACAAAAAAAAAAAAAAAAAAAACTCTTGAAATTGTACAAATCATAATCTGTCCACATTAGCCTAATCTTGAATTTGTAGAAAAGTAATCATACAAAAGTGTGTTTCACTAGGAATTTAAGAAAATAGGTGTAGAAATGTTTGACCACTCTAATTCCTGCCCTTAGTGAGAGAACTCTGCTTCGTAATGCATGGCAGAAGCATAGGGCTAGTAAATAGAATAGGGTGTGCTTAAATGTGTTAGCTTGCTGTACATAGGTCCTCAACAGTTTCAGAAGCACTGTCAAAACCATCTTTCAGACACCTGGAGATCTCTAAACCATACTGCACATCTGAGCCTGAGGCAGAGTTTCTGAGGACATAGGAGTAGTTCAGTTGCTGAGCCTGTGAACAGGATAGCAATGTAAAGTCCCTTCTGATATGACTGGGGCGTTTAGTCAGACATTTCAACAGTCTAAATTTTAAAAAGCAAAATAGTACTTTTCAGCCTTGTAATTAGAAAAATTACACGCTAATTCTATTAAAAATCAAAATATATTCCTCCTCATACTTACAGGTTTCATCTAAATATTGCTGCTACTACTCTTAACTCCATTCCTAACTTTGAAATGAGCAATCTAAATTCTTCAGTCTCAAGTCCATTATATAGACAATTATCTCATTCTGTAATCTGCAGTTTAAGAGAAGATCTTTTCTTTCTGAGGTGTCATCCACAGCTGAAAATTTGCCCTTCCTAAAATATAAGTGCAGACTTCTTAGAAATACATTCACAGTGTTTCATCTCAGGAATCTTTGGTAGAGATAATTGCTTAAATACAAGAAGTATCTCTAAACTTCTGTCAAACTGAACAAAAACTTTCCCAAATTCGTGTGTATTGTTGGTTTGTTCTTTAATTCGTATCAGGCATTCTTGTTACTTAGAACTATTAATTTATATTGGCTAGTAGCCATAGCTAGATAGCATAGATGCAGGCAAATATTCTTCTTGAAAACTTTTTACTGAAAAATTCAGACACAGTGACATTCTGTTTTGTGAATTTGTATCACTTCCACCAACCTGCTTACTCTGAATAAAAGCCTTAAATATTTTTTCCTATACCACTATATTAAACAAGATATTACAGTGATTTGGTTTCATATTATTCTTTGCTTAGAAATTTCCTTTAAAAGTGTAGAGCATAAGGTGTGAGGAGCTAGTCCAAATAACTTGACACATATTTTCTATGCTGATAAAAATTAAAAAAAAAAAAAAAAATCAGCTTTGCTTTTACATGAAAGAAAAATAAAGGGGAAGGTGTAAGGTTGCAGTACTAAAAAAATCCACAGATCTGAATAGTAGCTGCTGCTTAAAATTCAAACTTTACAGGGGCAATGAGAAATGTTTTCAGTACAATATATGGAGAAAATTAATCAAGTCAACATTAGTGGACTGCAGGACAGTGAGTGCTTATAGTAATGCACAATCCTATAAAAACATTTGTTGTATTTTCTCAGTAGATTTTCCATATTCAAAACCTCTTTGTTTTTCACTGAGCTGAGGTTTCAAATGATAAAAATAGTACTTGCCTAGGCCAAAATTGCACTGTTTCTGCTTTCATTCACACACACGCATACACATTTAGTGGCAAAAAGAATTGCCATTTTTTCACAATCAAGTTTCTATCCTAAATAGAGATCCATCCTTTGTTGAGGATACAGGTGAAAGACTGCAACTAAGTATGTTCTCATTCACCATACGCCTCCATTCATAACATTAGGTTTCCCTTGCATTTGACCATATCAAACTTATATGAAATTCTGTAGAAACATTTTAGAATATTTACAACATTACATAGAATAGAGTCACCAAAATATATATATGTTCAATTTCAGAAACAGATTTGTCAGAAAAATATGTTTCAACAGACGAAATCTTAAAACATTCTGAATGACGATATGCATCAATTGCTTAAATAGCTCTATTGTTTAAAACCTTAAAGAAAAATTAGTTCTTACCTGCTAAAATGCTCTTTTAACTCTCTCTTTTTTTTTTTTTTTTTTCACTTTATAAACAGAGTGCTCAAAATGCAGGTGAACTGTAGCATTTTTTAAACTACTGAAAGCCTCTTTGCCAGGTGTTTGTATAATGCCTCTGAGGAAACAGAAGGGATCTAAAGAAAAGTCTACAGAGTTGCATTCTCACACTCCCCTCTGAAACACTGCTAAATAAATTGCAGTGTAGCAATACAAGTTTTACTCCTTAGACAATACAGCTTTTTACCCTGGATTTGTTCCTTCGAGGTTGTCATGGAATGGAATATGAGTAGGTTCCAAGTGAACAAACGAGACTGAGTATGGCTGTTTTTAAGTAGTGTGAGTTTTCAACTCTTCCCGGCTTTGCAAAGTACACATCTTCTCAGATCAAACACTACTACATCAAATCGCCAAGATCCAGTGTTCTGTATTAAGGGACTTTCAGGTTTAGCTATGAGTTTGGCATCTAAGATAGTATGTAATCATATTGTACTTGCTAAACTGGCTGCCTGTTTCCCCATGTGAAGTCCTAGCATGTCCTAAGGAAATGAAAAATAAAGTCACTGGAAATGAAAAGCAAAACAAACCCAGGAAGTATTTTTGATTGTTGTTGAATTCTTTTCAACGGTTTTTCATAAAACGTGGAATATTTCACTAAAGTGAAATGACTAAGTTTGATATTTATGGTTTCCTATATGTGTAATTTAATAATTAGAAAAGAAAAAAAAACATCTTCCTTACCAAAACTGCTTACATTTGATACTTAGAGGGTTATTACTCGCTGCTTGATGCTGCAAATTCTGAGACACTTCTCTGTATAGTAATAAAGGGCAGATAGAAGCAATTGCAGGCAGAACAACCTGCTTTCTGTTTTATTCAACAAGGCTCACACATTATTGAGCAATAACTCCTGACTACAGCATCTGATATTATTCAGTAACTATGCCATATGGCTCCACTGTAAATCTGCCAAAAGAGAAGAAAATGACTTCTTACCTTTCCTAAGTTACAGTAACTGTTGGTAAAGTAAAGCTCAGATCACAGTCAATGACATATCAGAAAAAGTGGAATGTCTCAATAAATGGAAAGGATCACATCTAGACTTAGTTTTCCATCACTCAGAATCCAGATATTTATTCTGCTTGAACCATTGGGTTTAAAATCTTACTGAGGCTGTGTCCTCTCCTCCCCTCTGTCTTCAGTCTCTTTCACTATTAGAAATCTTGAAACTGTGTCTTTGGGTTTGACGCTGGCTGCAGCCTAGCAAATGGTCCCTGAAGTGGAGCAGTGTCCAAGAACTCAGTGGGAACCTCTCGTTGATAGCTGTTTTAAGGAAAAAAATGTCAGGTTTTGCCAGTAGGTGGTGCTTTTGTACAAAGCATTCTGTAGTTGCAGTGGGTCTTGTTTTCTTCCATACAGTGCAAGCTCAGTGTTCTCTCCTCCCCTTCTATCTCAGCTTTCCTCAGCCAGAGCTGCCCACAGTAATGCGCTAAGACAAAACAAATGGAGAACAAGTATAGAACCTTTGAAAAACTTTAGATAGCAGCTTCTCTTGTGGTTCTGAGCATCCTATGAGTCAGGTTGTCAGTTACACATTGCAATCCTCTGTCATCTCCCTTAACTTCTCTTTGGTAGTTTATCCATAAATGCTCTGGATATAATTACAAATTAATGTATTCCATAAAATCAGATCTAAAACGTAGCCTGCTGGTTGAGTTCTATTAGCATTAATCCAAAGATGATTAATTTGAACTCATTAATGAAGACATTAAATACATGGGGCCCAAATTTTTGTTTCCACTTTACACCTGAAGTCTCATGTTGAAGTAAACAAGGATAAGACAAACTGAACTAATCCCACAGAAACCCATGCCTCCCCTGTGCCATCAGTGCATACGCACACACAAGCATTAATTATAAAGAAACCTGCAGGTGGTTCCAACAGTGCAAAGGCTCGGCTTCCAAAATTTCTTGTGATGCTTGAGGAAACAAAAAGGAAGGGAACTAAAGAGACCTACGTTCAGACCTCGGGCATGTCTCGCTCAAGCCGGCCACGTTTGCCGTGGTGTTTCCATCTCCAGGCCTTTTTTAATTCCACATAGAAAGTGGTCCTCATGCTGTCCGCACGCACTGGCACTGCGTGAGCCTTTACACTGGTGTTCTGTGTGAGTGTTTGTGCATTTCCGGGGGCTCCATGCCTCCTCCGTCTGTAACTGGGTTTCCTTTCCTCCTACAGAGCTTGCACTAGCACTCATTTATCTCAGAGTACAAATCTCTCCCTGCCTTCTACTCAAAGCCTCAACATCAAGTCAGAACCTGTTTCTCCTCCTAGAGACCGTACCACCACCCCCTCGAGATACCCACAGCACACGCGCCATGAGGCGGGGAGATCTCCCGTCGACAGCTTGAGCAGCTGCAGCAGTTCCTACGACGGGAGCGACCGAGAAGACCACCGGAATGAATTCCACTCCCCCATTGGACTCACCAGACCTTCGCCGGACGAAAGGGAAAGCCCCTCTGTCAAGCGCATGCGGCTGTCTGAAGGATGGGCGACATGATAGCATTATTACCTATTAGTTTCTTTCTTTTTTTTTTTTTCTTGCAGTGTGTGTGTGCTATACCTTAATGGGGTAGGGGGGGGTCGATATGCATTATATGTGCCGTGTGTGGAAAAAAAAAGTCAGGTACTCTGTTTTGTAAAAGTACTTTTAAATTGCCTCAGTGATACAGTATAAGGATAAACAGAAATGCTGAGATAAGCTTAGCACTTGAGTTGTACAACAGAACACTTGTACAAAATAGATTTTAAGGCTAACTTCTTTTCACTGTTGTGCTCCCTTGCAAAATGTATGTTACAATAGATAGTGTCATGTTGCAGGTTCAACGTTATTTACATGTAAATAGGCAAAAGGAAAACGTCTGCCAGAAATGGCAGACCTTTACTGAGAGAGAAAGCAGCTGTTATGCAACATATAGAAAATGTACAGATGTTTTGACAGACCCAGTGGTTGGGTGGCCGTGAATCCATGCTAGAAAGAGACTGGGTCACCTAACACACCGAAAACGCTCAAAACCATGCGGGCATATCTTTGGAGTATGGCACTCAGTTAAGAAGGATCAAAGCATTTGAAGAGGACCATACTTGTTAAACAAAATCGAGTTCGAGGGCTAACATATTTAATTTTAAAAATTCTGGGTCTGCATCACTTATTAAATAAAAAAAAATTATAAAAATATGTACATTACATTTTGCTTATTTTCATATTAAAAAGTAAGACAGAGTTTGCAAAGCATTTGTGGCTTTTGTAGTTTCCTTAAGCCAAAATGTGTTCTTTTTTCCTTGATAGCTTCGCTAATCTTTTAAACAGTCCTGACAAAAACAGAGGACTTTTTGTATAGAAAGCACTACCCTAAGCCATGAAGAACTCCATGCTTTGCTAACCAAGATAACTGTTTTCTCTTTGCAGAAGTTTTGTTTTTGAAATGTGTATTTCTAATTATATAAAATATTAAGAATCTTTAAAAAAAAAAAAATCTGTGAAATTAACATGCTTGTGTATAGCTTTCTAATATATATAATAATTATGGTAATAGCAAAAGTTTTTGTTATCTTAATAGTGGGGAATTATATTTGTGCAGTTGCACATTTAACTATTTTCTTTTGGTTTTATTTTACTGGGCATACATTTTACAGATCAAAATCATGTCTTGGAAGACTGATCTGTAAAAAGTTTGGATTTACCCATGGTGTAACAACTGAAACCATTTTAATACAACATTTTACAATCAGTTGAGTGAACTGCGATTCATTGTATATACTGATTAGTTCTTTTCATGCTGTTTTGTGCATTGTAACAAGCTAAGGGCCCTTCTATAACCTACGTCCTGCGTATCTTGTAGATTTCCATGGGTTAAATGGCAAAGTGGCATCGCTTGGCCCTTCCTCATCAGCGAAGCTGGTATTCTGCCTGTTAGAATTGGATATACAGCTCTAACGGCCATCGATTGCGTGAGTGCAGGTGAACATTTCCAGAGGCAGCAGGGAGAGCAAGAAGTGAGGGACTGCCACAATCCCACCTGTTGCGAAGTCCCCTCTCTCTCAGACATAAAACCTGCAGAGAGATCATCAATTAGAGGACCATTCAGAAGTCAATCTGTCGTACCCCACCAATACAGGCCACCAGGCCGCTGTAGTTGTCACAGCCCTCACAGTCACGTCTCGCGGTAGGGATGCTGTTGAACAGAGCTGCCTGTGTATTTACAACCCAAAGCGATTCACTTCCGCATATGGCGCCCACCCTTTCTCCTGCCTCGTATTGTTCCCTTGACTGAAATTGCTTCACCAGAAGGGATATATCATTGTTTTAAGTTCTTGTCTGTCCCTCTTGCTTATTATAAGAAAATGGTATACTCAGATGTTTCAGTTCAACCTTCCCATGGGAAGGAAACTTTGTTCAAGCAACATGCTAGTGCCATTGTAGAACTGTAGTACTTCTTTCCAAAAGTTGTTCCAGCTCTCACTCACATACCTTGAGACTATGATGAAGGACATAACTGCAACAGCAAAATATCGACACAGAAAACATTTTGTTAAGGGAAATCCACACCCTATTTCCCTTCTACATGTGCAGTTGCTGTGCACTGCTCAGCGGTAGAGGTTACCTCCCTGTAGCAGCAAACAACTAACAGATGACAGCATGCGCTAGGACATACGCTTTCCACTTATTGTGACTTACAGAAGCCTGCCTCACAGGCACTCTCAGCCATGCAGGGGCTAGTGCATAATCTGGGAACTATCTAAGCAGAATACTGTGCTAACAAGACGTACATCTTATCTCGCGTGGAGGTCAGCAGGGTAAAGAAACAGATACGCATGTTAAAAAAAAAAAAAAAAAATTAAAAATTTAAAAAAATAGAAAATGGGGCCCATAATTAATTTTAAAACACAAAACTGTTTTTCAAAACCACTTTCTTCACCTTCAGATGAATCTACAGATGAATCTCATATTCTCTTATGAGAATTTTAAACTTTGGTGTGTCAAAAATATGCAAATATATCACACATGTATACTTTGACATTTCAACAAGAAGTACAACTTTATCAGTATTGTAGTAGAAACTTGTCAGTGGGGAAGGGGATTTGGTCTATTGAAATATGAAGAATAGCCATATAAATAGTTTACCTTGCGATTTGCCTCAGCAACGCATGAAGAAGAAAACATAACGTATTTAAGGAAGATGCAGTGTAATTTATTGCTGCAAGTAACTAAGCGGAAAGTAGCGTGAAACGTATTGCCTGGGCAATGTATATTAACTCTGACAGTGATTTTTATATAAACATGAACAGAATAGAATCACATGAAGATCAATGCCAGTCATCCCTCTCGTTCCTGCTACTGAGGGCAACTAACATGTACTGGCGAAATTGTGGGGGATAATGCATATTTGCAAACTGATCTAATGATAAGAAGCACAACTTTGATTGTGAAGTCACTTTCTGTAAACTATAACTGTCTACCTTTCTCTGTTCCTTTATCTGTACCTTACCATTTATTGTATTTGCAAAGCTTATTTGGGTTTATTGTGTGATTCCTTTGTATTTAAGGAGTTTGGGGCAGAGCCCTGAAAGAGTATTAACATTTACTTTACCTTAACCCATGCTATATAATGTTTTAGGCAACATTCTTAATTGCAAGTTCAAACACCTGAAGTGGCATTCTAGACATCTGCAAGTATTGTTATAGCTAAGTTAATCTCTATTAAAAGGTGTTGTTGTTTAGTGTTTAATTGCTGGTGACAATTATATGATATACTCAATCTGCACAATTTGTATATTGTATGCATTGAGCCATTCACAGTAAAGCTTTTATCATTTCAGTGTTTTTCAAAAGTTGTGTTTTATAATGAAATGGCTTATATTTTTCCCAGAAGAGGAATTTAGCAGTTTTTAATGAATAATATAAAAATATCTGTTGTCCTCAGATCTCTTTTTCAGGTAAAGCTAACGTAAGAATAGAAGAACTCATAGACTGTTTTCAAGGATGTCAACCCTTTTGTATTGTACGTGTTATCCTATATACCCTCTTTTATCTATAGTCCTAACAGAGCTGTTTTGTTTTCCTTTCTCCTTCGCCTTGAAGGTAAATGCTTTGTAATTTTTTAAAAGCCACTTGAAACCTCAATAAAGGCTGTTGCCTAAGCATGGCATACTTCATCTGTTCCTGTTTGTGCCATCTGCTGTGACGTCGTCAGTTATATGGCATTAATTTCCTGCCACTACAGGTCTCTTGAAGGACTGATGGAACATTGGTGTCTGTTAGAATGCTTCAGACTGTAGATGTAATAAAAGGCTTTTGTTAATATATTTTAACCAAAGATGTGGAGCAATCCAAGCTTTGAGCCACAGACCTTCTGCATCAAAAGTATCCATTTCATTATTTTCATAATCAGGTGTTGCATTTTTACCTTCCTCACTCATACCTCAGACTGATCCATACCTCAGTTTGAATCAAAAAAGTCAGTTTAGTAACTCATTTAAAAAAAAAAAAAAAAAAAAAAATTACAGTACCTGAGTCTTTTGTGGAGTATCTAACATCAGACCTGGGACACTGCAGGCATTACACTTGGATTGCTTCAGATGGTTTGTTGTATCCTTTTTTTTTTCCTTTTTTTTTTTTCTTCTCTTTCATGGGGATCTGCTTCCATAAAACAATGGTGATAACAAAAGAGCTTGTAAATGGGAGCATACAAGCATTTGCAACAAATATTAAAATAGAGGCTCACAGCGGCATAAGCTGGACTTTGTCGCCACTAGATGACAAGATGTTATAACTAAGTTAAACCACATCTGTGTATCTCAAGGGACTTAATTCAGCTGTCTGTAGTGAACTAAAATGGAAAAATTTCAAAAGATTCTCCTGCTGGAAATAAGGTATAATTTGTATTTTGCAGACAAATCAGTAAAGTTACTGGCTTTCTTAGTGATATGGTGTCTGTGGTGTATTTCTTATTAATTTAATTAGTGTTCTTTTAATGTTTCGCCCTGTCACTTGTGCTTGTCTAGAAAACCAAGTGCACCCTCAGCACCTCCATGCTTCACCAGACATCATCCCACCAAATCAGAAAAACTCCACGGGGAGGACTGTGAACTAGGAAGTTTATAGCCAAGTACAATTCCTGATGTGAATCAGAAGGCCCGTCTCCTTAATTTATAGAATCATAGACTCGTTTGAGTTGGGAGAGACCCTTCAAGGTCATCTAGTCCAACTCCCCTGCAATGAACAGAGACACCTACAGCTAGAGCAGTTTGCTCAGAGCCTAGTCCAGCCTGTCCTTAAGTGTCTCCAAGGTCAAGGCTTCCACCATCTCTCTGGGCAACCTGTTCTAGAGCTTCACTTTGACAAAGCCTAGATTTTAATGACTGAATAGTGTTCTCTTGATCAATAAACACAGTGATTTCGGCAGCACTGCCCTAGAAGGTAGTGAATGATGCTGCCTGGCTCTGGTCTTGACATCCTACCCAGTAGAGTAGCTAGATGAGATAATGCCTGGCTTTTAGCTACTTTGTCACTGACAAGGAGCCCAGATTCTCTTATATGTATGCCCTGTAATTCCTACTAGTGCAGAGAACCATGCTAGAAACACAAGAAAAACAGGCTCATTGTCTAAACCATATATATCTTTGGATCTGATCCTTTTACCTATGTTCTCTAACAGGCCATAAATTCACAGGGACTGTGTCAGAATTGAACTGTATCCCCTTACTTTTGGGTTATTTCCCATCCACCCCTAATGTTTACAATTTTTGATTCTACGAATACAGTAATAATTTTATTTTATTCAGATATTTTTAATGCAGACAAGCTATAATTGCTTAAGGTTCTCTGTGAATGTGCCAGTTCCAATAATAACATTTTTAGGACTAATCTCTAAATATATTTGTGAAAGAAAACAGCTGTGCTGTTATTTACCTGTTGCCTGTAATGCCATATTTTACTGTTTCTAGTATGAAGTGTTGGACATAGCATAATAATTAGATGCTAATACTGAGAAGAAGTGGCATTGGTTTTGTTACAAACTATGTTGTTTTTTTTCTGAAGACAAACACTGTCAATATTGGCAAGGGTAAGGAAAATATTTTTGGAAAAGTTGTAGAGGTGTAATACTGCCTGAAGCACTAAAGCATTTACATTTGGAGGTACTTGCTCCTGCAGTTGGTCTTCTGTGTGATTAGTAGTGACAGCACTATGTCTGTACTGGAAAAGGAATTTCTTAGTCCTTTGTATGTTTAGGTTTTTTATTGTATTTCTCCCAGTAAATAATCATACATACACATATTGCTTTGTTTTCTATGCTATGAACTGTATCTTTAAACAAATTTTAAACATATGTTGCAATAGAATTGTGGAGGTCACAAGTTCTTTAAGGTTTCTCACTTAGTCACTTTGCAGAGCAATTCTGAAATGAGCAGTCTGAGTTGCCTGCAGTCACATACCTTCACATTTCCAGAGTGCTTACTTCCCCTCCAAAGTTTACTTTTTTTCTTTAGTGTACATCAACCCCACATCTTTTTAGATGTGCTGAGACTGCTGATTCTGTTTATGCCTTTTGCTTGCTGTAGATGTGACCCTTAATCCTTAACCCTGTCTCAAACACAAAGCCTACATTTCCATGTTAAATACTAGAGGGCACAAGGAGCAAGGATGAAGAAAGATATTTTAAAACAAGCAGATAATGTATTTTTTAAGCAGCAGGAAGAAATTTGGTCGTATCTAGTAACAAACAGTCTCACTGATGCTGCAGAAATTTTATCAATGCAGACCAATACAACAAGGCTTTATTTGTTCTATGAATGTTCCCACTTACAAGTGTGATTGGAACTCTAGCTGTCTAGAGTCCCTGATTCTGGAGAGCTCAGATTGTTCAGGCTTAGCAAACTCGAAGTTCATTTATTTTCTGTTCACACACTGTGCTTGACACTTCACTCTGAGTGTTCAGAGCACCTGCAATAGATGTAGCTATACTGAACGCTCAGCAGTTCATGTACACATCCAAGACAACTTCAATTATTGTTTGCAGGTCTTATGGCAAACTAATTCTGATGCTGGTACAGTAATTTCTCCCTCCTCCACCAGCAGATTTTGGAGAATGCATTTGGAGCAAGAGTCCATTCTGCTTCACCCTAATTGCTAGAGATTGTTTAAAGCTGACTTAGAAATGTTTGTATGAATTTAAAATGAATGCATCACTTCCAAAAGTTGTCAAGCATGCTGTCCTAATTGTCTTTTCTACCTTGTTCTGTCCTCGTGCTTCTGGCTGTGATTCATCTGTAACCTGTCCAGTTTTCAAAATTGAGTATTTTTTCTTATTTGTCTGGTCAAAGAACAACAAGCTGTTGGGGGCTAGAAAATATATTGCCTCTTTGAGGGTCAGGAAAAGGGGAAGATGGATCACTGTTAGCTATGGAAGCTTCCCTTCTCTGATTGGAGGTCTGATGTACATTTCAGTGTATGGGGAAATGTGACAGGTGACAAAAGCAGTACGTTTACTTGATAAGTGTAATTGTTGTATATCATGATTTTTCTATGACAGTATTTTACACGGTCTATCATTTTATGTATATAGGAAAGTTGCTCTGGGTATGTCGTATAGTCTCTCAGTGAGAGCACAGCATCCTGTGACAAGTATATATGAAAATCTGTTGTATCATGGCAACATAAAGGAGGAAACAAGAAAAAGTCATTATAGAACCTGACTACGTAGAGTGGACAAGCTGTGGTGCAACAATCAGATCAGCAAAATGGCCAACAGGGATGCAGTGGATTGCATTTACCAGTTATATTTTGAAACACAGAAAGTGGACCACTAAGTAAGTTGCTATAAAGAGAATAATTTCATAATTAAAAGCAAACAACAACAAAAAATGCACTTAAATTTCTACCTTTCCACTTGTAAATATCTGAACACATGTCAGAAGAGTGGTGTTTGAAATACAAGTTTTGTTTCCTTTTGAAACATCTTTATTTTATCAGGAAAAAGTAACTTTCTGTAACCATAATGTACTGTACTATATATTAGTTAACTTGGGAAAGCAGAAAAGATTATGTTTAATTTACAATTCGCAGCTGGGGAAAAGCAGCATGGTTTATAGCAGTACTCTCAGAGTATAGATACTGAACTTTCCAACAGCAATGCTTAAGAAATATATGTGGAGGAGTTTGCACCATGACTGCTGACTCACAGTAACACTCTACACCTTCAAAAATAAGCCTGTGAAAACATAACATATTTGACATTTAATCATCTGAAAGTAAATTTGCCTGTTCTTGGGGAAGACCCAGGTTACTTTCTTATAACTTATCCTTAGGTAAGGTTTTTGGGGTGGAAGATGCTGATAATCAAACTAGAGAATTTCATTATAATATCCTTTGCAGATGTGTTCTTACCATAGGAAACCCTGTTCTAAAACAGGTTACTGCACCTCAAAGGAAATATGCATGGATTAGTCTGAAAGTAATGCCTCCTACTTATTTCTATGGAAGCTACAACAGATAACAAGAGCACAGTAAACACTATTTGATAGAGAAACAAAACACTCTTTTTGAACACAGTCTCACCATTAGCTATGCATTTTCACCAGTGATGAGCAAGAGTCTGCATGCTGCTCTCATTACAGTCTGCACCAGCAGAGGTGACCACCTGTTTTACAGCTGCTTTGTAGTGTCACTCCTAGAAAAATGTTGCACACATAGTCATCTGTCCAAATAGATGGAAATCAGAAGGCACCAAATCCAAATTATTTGGTGGGGTTGTAGGACAGTCCAGTCAAGATTGGCAATGTGCACAGTCTTCAAAATAATATGAGTCATGGAGTTATTGTGTTGAAATAATGTGTCTCTGGCCTGACTCTGGAAGTTCAGGCCTTCAGCTCAGTCAGCATCATGGCATAACAATCAGAGTAGATGGTTTGTCTGAGTTCCAGGAAACCCAGAAGGGTTAGCCTCCCCTGTTTCAAAAGACATTGCACATCACACTATCCACTGAGGACTGTGTCTTGAACTTTTTCTTCAATGGCAAATGTGTGTGTCACCACTCTAAGGACTACCATTTTGACTTCAACTCATAATAGTGACATTGTGTCTTGTCACCAGTAATGAAGTAATGAAGTAATCCAGGCATTGTCACCTTCAGCCTCGTAGTGGTTCAGTAGATCCTGACAAACTGGTATACGGTGTTCTTTCTGTTCATGTGTGATCATTTGTGAGACCTGCTTGGCACAAGCTTTGCAATATTTCGGCACTGCCACCATCATTTCCAATGCATTAAAGTGAATATCCAGCTCTGTACACAGTTCACTAGTTGTAATCCAATCCACCAATTCACATGGATGAGCACCTCAAGACACATTTCACTGCATCATGTGACAGCAGGCCATCTGGAACATGGTTCGTCTTTCGTATCACTGTCAACACTACTGAAATGCTCCACCCACCTCACTGTGCTACATCCACTATTTGATCTCTATAGATATTCAGCAAGCACCAGTGAGTGTCCATGGGTACCATCTTTTCTACATGGAGGAATTCTGTAACACATCCTTGGTCCGTACACACCTCATGTCAGACACCATTCTGTCAGACTGCCCCTCTGCTGCCATCTGTCACACGGCAACAACATGTAGTGGAATATTGGTGGAAGGTTCAATCTCTACTGCCGTTCCACCAACATCTGCCTTCGATGTCATGGATCAACATCATATAATAGGAGGCACTACTTTCAAAGCACCAGTTATACAAGATAAGCTGGAGACAGAACTTCTTGGAATAGTTTTCAGCATATAAATTAAATGAATGAGGAAGTATATCCTTATCTGAGCAATATGCAGACATCAGATTTGAAAGAATTTATTACATTCTGTATCTCAAAAACATGGGATCTAAGGGATATCCAAAAAAGCTATCATGCTGTATGTTCACAAGGAAATACGATGTCCTTATTGTCCAATATTAACCAGAGATTCTTACTACCATACAATATTGCAGAAGCCAAAAGCCCACGTAAGTTCTTACAGGGTTTGACATTTCACAGAACCCAGCTCCATTTGCCATGTTAAACATGACAATGCACTCAGCAGCTACCAGCTGCTGAAGGAGGAAATAAAGATTTTCCAGTATTCGTTGCTGTAAAAGGAAAGGTGTTCTCAGGGATAATTGCCTTATATTTTTATGTGCTTCTCTTGGAAATCCCCTAAAGAACACTGTCAGGAAGAAGATAATGAGATAAATGGATTTCTGATCTGATCCCACATGGCAGTTCTTACATCTAGCTATCACATAGCATAACCATCAAGATTTTTTCCTTGTAAACTTTTTTTTCTGACTACGCATATTGATTTTGCCACCTTAGGAATCAATATGATACAAATGAAGCAGTCAGCATGAATAATAAGCTAAGAGCTAAGACTGTCAAGTCTTCCCTTTTGGTATGGCTTTGCATTTCCAGTACTGTGGGACACAATTATTTGGCTTCTGTGTATGCACAGATGTGCTTGTTTATTTCACAACAGCCAAGGAAAAAGAATAACCATATAAACAACAGATGCATGAGTACAGTTAACAGGGAGTGATCTACAGAATTAAGGTACACGTATAGGAAAGAAACAGTATTGGTGTGTGACAAAAGTGTAGGCCTGTAATACCACACACCTGTTGTTCATCTAAACACCAGAAGTTTCATCTGTAGGGAAATCTGTAGGTGCCTGCAAAGTACCAGCTAATGCACTTGGACTACTCCCATCACTAAAAGAATTAGTCCCATGTGTAAGCATGCCAGCATTAGGCATTAAGTTTTAATTAAGAAAACAGACATATGCAGGATAAATGAAGAAATCTTTGTCTACTGTCAGATTATCCAGCTACACAGGAAATTCCGTGGAGCTGTTCAGAGAAAATGTATTCCATGTGTCATGCCAGGGGTGTAAGATTGCCTTTTCAAGCACCCATTGGACCAGTTTACAAAGCGTTATGCTGGATTAACTTTCCTTTCAGTCTGTGTTTTCTGTACCTAGCCTGACTGCCTTAACAAAAGATATGCTGTGTTTTAATTAAAGTTACAGGGATAAATGCCAAAATTCCTGAGAGATATTCTGTGAATATGTTACATAGCTCACACTGAAGGACTTCCAGGTGATAACTTCTACTCTACCACTGAGTATTTTAGGAGTTCCCAAAAATGTTTCTGTAGCTGTGAGACTGTGAAGTAGTTGAGTTTACTAATAACTCAACCACCAAAGCATTTAGTAATGTAGCAACTCATAAAAAATGCACGTGGAAGATGCAGGGTTAATGTAGCAATGGCCTTTAAAGATTTGACTTGTGTTACCTCAGAACGTAGAGGCAGAGGCTGAGCCCTTGTCAAGCACAGCCTTCTGCAGTTATTTCTCTCTTTTTGTCCTCTGAATACAAGCTGAACATCAAGACATTCAACTCTTGCAGAAGAAAACAGACTTTGCCTCCAAATCTTAGAAAGGTGGAAGAAGACAGCTGGGCAAATGAAGCAGCAAGAGGAGAGTCTGCCAACATCACTTCAGAGTCATATTTTTGAAATCTGTTTGAAATCCCAGCTGGTCTAAATTTAGGTGGATAAAATGTAAATTGTGCATTTAAATAGTTTTAAAGCTAATTCTGATCTAGTTTTCCATGGCTGTGCTAGAGGTGTGAAAAGCAATTGGTTGGGATTTCCAGAACTACAATCAACTGGCAGGTCAACCAATGGGAGTTGTTGGTGAATCCTTTTTTAGAAAAAGAGGATCTTGAAAAGAGTAAGAACAGCATAAAACTAGTCCAGACTTTCAGGGGAAGAAAGATGGCTGATCAATACAGACAGGTGCATTTGTATAGAGACAAGTTTTTGCATTTCTTAATTTCTGAATTTAGCAAAGGGAGTGTTTTCTAAAAACAGAAGAGTGATCCATTATTTGTGGCTGAGTCTCTATTTCTGCAGGATGAGATGTGGATATGTGTGATGCATATAACCAGCTTTGGTAAAATTTGTAGGTCTTTCCATCTTCCTACATGCAATTGACAGCAGTCACCTCTCGAGGTTTTCATGTGTCTTTCAGAGCCTCTCACCTGTTAAATGCTAGTTACATACTGCAATTAATCTTCTGATTCATTATATTAAATATATATCAAAGTGATATCCTGAAATTTTCTGCAGTTGTCATGATTTCTTCTTATTTTAATATCTGTGTATAGATACCATTTTGGCCCTTTTAAAATTTTATGGTAATATTTTTATATAATTTAGCAGAACATGGAGCAGAGTGTTACCATATTAGGAAGAGAAAGCTAATCATATATTTATGGTTGAAAAATCATTTTAATGAGAAAAATTGCCCTGAAAATGAGGGGGTTAGCACTCTATATATAGCTCTGTTTAACAGTATCTACACACAAAAGAAAAATTTGCCATGAGAAATTTTTTATAAAAAAAACTACTAATTTGAAGAGATTTGAAGGAGAGTTTAGCTGCCCTTCTGCACAGCCCCTGGTCACACTTTCTCTATTTGACATTTTTGGCTTGTCCATTCCAGAGCAAACTTGGGAGATCTTCTGCTGCAAAGAGAACAGACAGTAAAATGATACTTCAGAAGTTCTTCAAATACATAAAAATGAGGGAGAAAACATGGAAACTGTAATCAACTGCTGATAATTCTGAGACTTTGCAGGGTTTGGGCTTTGTGTTTTTTTGGTGTTTTTTTTTTCTCTCATGACTTAGGTGACTGAAGGAGAAGAGGGAGACTTTGGATGAGGTATTGAGGGGGAAGTTTCTGGAGTGATGAGCAAGCAGAACGGGCACCAGTCATAGAATCATAGAATGGCTGAAGTTGGAAGGGACCTTAAACACCATCCAGCTTCAATCCTTTCCATGGGCCCAGAGACTTCCTGGCCAACTAGTCTGCCCAATGCCCCATCCAGCCTAGTCTGGTGCCCTTCCAGAGATGGGCATCCACAGGCTCTCCAGGCAGTTATGTTGAGAAACATCCTTCATCCAAGGGAAGTTGAGAGAGGGAAGGAGTATTTCCTAGGAAGCTAAGTGGTATGGCATGAAGGTTGTACAGCATTGGGGGCCATCAAAGGCTGTTGGACTGGAGTGCCAGGAAAGCTGCAAGGCTCAGGGAAAGATCCCATTTCCTCATGTTTATTTGATATATTCTCCTGCAGATTTGAGATTCCACTAATGGAAGTTTTCTTGTGCGTAGCAATTTACATTTTAGGAAAGCCTTGCTTGAGATTTAAGAGATACTTGTAGTAAGAAAAGCTGGACAGTGTCACTTCAAAACTGAGATCAGTCCATTACACACTTATTTAACGATATGGGGTTTCTGGGTGACTGTGGTTGCACAAACAAACATTGATGATGCTACACCAAAAGATTTGTTCTGCATTAATTTATAAAATTGCCCTTACTAATTGAAAAATTACCTTTCCCTAGTCAGAAGCTGGAATATAGATAGAATGATGTAATACGTTTGTTCCATGGAGAAACATCTCTCCTCACAGTGCCAAACATTGAAAAGATAGCGCTGTGTAAAAGATGGTAACTTCCTTACATTAGGACTGATTTTTCATCAGGTAACACAACCATCTCCAACTTTTTCCTGTCACAAAAGTTTTTGCAGCGGTGAGAGCATGCAATACCCATTTATGCTGATGGAGACCAGATGCCCTTTAGGACACTGCTGTTGCTTTGCTCCCCATTGCCCAGATCCAATTACTTTACAGGATGCTGGTACTTCTTCACTGCCTCCCCACATTTCTCGTGGTTCCTAGAAAATGGATGCACTCACACTCTCCATCAGCTTCCACCTCTGCTCTGGCACCTGTCTCACTGCACCAGGTTTAGCATCCCTTCAGCTGATGGGTGCAAACAGCATGTGAGGGGGGCACTGGTACTGCTCCACCTTCCTATGGGGACCTGGGCTCTGCCTCACTCCTAAAACAAGTCCTGACGATATGGGGTACATGTTTTATCAGAGAGCACATGACCAGGCAAGACTGGGGTCAATATACACCACTGAATCATAGAATTGCAGAATCACAGAATATCCTGAGTTAGAAGGGACCAACAAGGATCACTGATTCCAGCCCCTGGCTCCACAGAGCACCACCCAAATCCAAATCCTGTATCCGAGAACGTTGTCCAAACATTCCTTGAGCTCCAGCAACTCAGGGCCGATAACCACAATGGGACATCAGCTACAGACCTCTACTGAAATCTAAGCTCTCAGAGAGAAGTAGATGAGATGCTTTGAAGATGGCCTGTCCCCTATGCACCTCTCCTGCCAAGAGGTGTGTCACATGGTTGGCATAGGGAATTAGAGTCCAGCTCTATGTGGCGATGGGGAGGTCTGCAGGCCAGCTGTCCTCCTCACTGCCTTTGATATCATAGTTGGGAACATGCTCTCCATTTCAGATTTGAGCATGTACCTTCCTGTATGGTACAGAAGAGAAAAAGTTTCTTCCTAACTCTTGACTTTTCTCTTTTAATAAAAAAAATCATGTGCCCAAATTCACACTCAAAAGAATTTTGCAATGCTTTAAAAGAAAAATAAATCATTTCTTGCCACTCATTTCTAACACCTCATAATCCTTTAAATTCAAAATAGTTCTTCCTAAATAAATACAATAATGTAGTAATCTTAATTTTAATAAAATAATTAGTGAACAGGCAGACAGCTAGGCAGAAATACATTTTAAGTCTTCATTAAAAGAGTACAGGCTGCAGAGGCATGCTAAGCCAGGCCACACAAGAGGTATGCTGAGTCTGAGGCTGACAGATAATCCTAACCTCCTCTCTGTTCTGTAACATGTATATATGATTTGTGTCTGTTGCTCTTCTGTGCACACTGAAAGAAATATCTGCTCAGTGAGGGTTTGGTAATATACTTCCCATAGTGAAGCAGAAGCGCAGCAAGGCTTTTGTAACTTCTGTTTAAGATCCTGAATGAAATCTTCACCGCTGCTGCTGGGACCTGGTAATATAACTCTGATACGTCTGATTTTAGAAATCAATAATATATATAGAAGATAAATCCTGAAGGAGGAGGTCTAGTGGACCTGATGGACCTTTCAGTCCTAGACAGAAATCTCTTTTCCTCCACCACCTTCCTGTGATCACCACCTTGATCCTGTAATCACCACCTCATTGTGATCACCACTTTGTGGACCACCCACAAACTTGGATCTGAGCTATTAGTCCTAAGTAGAAAATGGGTGGAAACTGTTCTTTGTGGATAGGTTATTTAGAGGGCTAATGACCACCCCTTCTAAAGCATTGATTTGCTAGTACTGCTCTGACCATCAGCCCCAAAATAAGGACATCAACATTTTAATGCAAATCATACAATCATAGAATCACCAAGGTTGGAAAAGACCTTCAAGATCAACCAGTCCAAACATCCACCTACCACCAACATTTCCCCACTAAGCCATGTCCCTCAGTACAGCATCTAAATGGTTCTTGAACTCCTCCAGGGAAGGTGACACCACCACCTCCCTGAGCAGCCCATTCCAGCACCTGACCACTCAGAGAAGAATTTTTTCCAAATATCCAACCTGAACAATTCTTTGATTAGAAAAGAGGCAGCTCTTTTTGTTCTCTGTTTCAGGAAAGCTAAGAATATAGGACATTCAGAAGTGACACATCACTCTTTACAGGTTGTGTGAAGCTTTATGGTTTGAAAATACATAATAGATCTCCATGGATAGAATCATAGAATCACTCAGGTTGGAAAAGACCTTAAAGATCATCGAGTTCAACAACAACCTGACAATACTACCCTAACTCTAACCACCCTTCACTAAATCGTGTCCCTGAGCACCACATCCAAACAGTTCTTAAACACATCCAGGGATGGTGACTCAACCACCTCCCTGGGCAGCCTATTCCAGTGCTTAACAACCCTTTCTGTAAAGAAGTTTTACCTGTTTTTTTTCTGATATCCAACCTAAATCTACCCTAGCACAACTTGAGGCCATTTAGGCCATTTCCCCTTGTTCTGTCACCTATTACCAGTGAGAAGAGACCAATCCTGCTTTCGCCGCAATCACCTTACAGCTATTTGAAGAGAGCAATAAGGTCTCCCCTCAGCCTCCTTTTCTCCAGACTGAACAGCCCCAGTTCCTTCATTCTCTACTTGTATGGATATTCTCCAAGCCCTTCACAAGCATTGTTGTCCTTCTTTGGGCCTGCTCCAGCACCTCAATGTCCCTTCTGTACTGAGGTGCTCAAAACTGAACACAGTTCTCGAGGTGAGGCCTCACCAGTGCCAAGTACAGGAGCGGGATGACTTCCCTAGACCACACCATTCCTGATACAAGCCAGGATGCCATTGACCTTCTTGGCCACCTGGGCACACTGCTGGCTCATATTCAGCCAACTGTCCATCAGCCCACCAACGTCCCTTTCCATCGGGCAGCTTTCCAGTCTCTCCTCCCCAAGCCTGTAGGGTTGCCTGGGATTGTTGTGACCAAAATGCAGGACCTGACTCTTGTCCCTGTTGAAACTCATACAGTTAACCTTGGTCCATCAATCCAGCCTATCCAGGTCCCTCTGCAGTGCCTTTCTCCCCTCAGGCAGATGAACACTCCCTCCCAACTTGGTGTCATCTGCAAACTTACTGAGGGGTCACTCAATCCCCTCACCAAGAATGTAGGCATATTTTGATTTTCCTTACTGAGAACCACACACTTTGGCAGCTAGAATTCTTGTTTTCACAGGAACACCATTTTGCATCTCAGTGGTACTGTGCTGCCAGCTTTTGTCACCCTCACCCCTGACTGCCACCATCCACAGTGGATTCCCACCCCCATCCCCAACAGCAGCAACAGATGGAACAGAGCCTCACAAGTCTGACACTCCCTGGCCATTTGTGCTGTGGAGCTGGCATCCATGCAAGTGGGTACACAGTTTGCATTAGCATCTGCTGCTGTCCCAAGCAGAGCTTGTCCCACAGTGTCCTGAAATTGTTCTCTTCCTGTAGTCAGAGACAAGACTCATCTTGTCCTCAAGTTGTGTCGCAGAGGACTCTGTCTCCCTCCAGTGACTGTTCAGAGCCTACAAACTGAATATCATGTTAGAAAGTTGTTATTTGAGCAATCCCATGGGCTGGGGAACCAGAGGGAATTCAAGATCATCTCAGCTGACCTTGTGCCTCTCTTGTGCCTTGTGGACATACCTTTTCACCTGAAGCCCTACACTGTGCATAATAACTTCATAAAATGCATTCTGAAGGCATGACAGGTAGAGTCAGGTGAAGTGCATGGTTTGCATTTCATTCTTCTGTGCTTAGAAATGCCTTGACTCACATATATTAGCTACAAGTCTAGGATATACTGTATGAAGCTTGATAACCATTACTGCTTCTATCTTGTTTCAAGCTGACATCATCAGTAAATATTACTAGTAGTGACTTCATAGTTGATTCCAGAGAGTTAATAAAATACTGCAAAGAAAATTTTCAATTGACTGGGGAGGGGGAATCATGTCAGAAGTACATTTATTTGCTAGTTTTTCTAGTAACAACTATTTCTTGAGTTTTACCAGTTGATCGGTTCTTAATCCATAATAATAATATGTGCTTTACAGATGATCTGGTGTCTTCAGTCACGTGGCCATGCACTGCTAACACCATGCAGTTATGCCTAACAGCCAACTGAGCTTTCTCATAGAAAATGGTATCATGCTGGTTTGAATAAAACTATTTTCCATAAAACTATTTTCCATAAAATATCAGTGAATTGGCACTGATTGCCTTGCCGTTCTTCAATTAGTTATTGATTAGTTGTGCATCAGTTCATTATGTTGACAAAGATTTATGTTAAGTTCAATATCTGATTAGTTCTGAGTATTATCACATTCTAAATATATGTACATGTATATATATGTACGTATACATATATGTAGAACTGTACAGAAAGTAGAGAAATTCAGATTGTTCTGATGGTTTGCTTAAGAGCAGGGAAGGTTAAGTGCTGTGAGGTGCAGATTTTGAGAGATTAAAATTGTCATTCATAAAACCTCAGTATTTAGATGAAAAAATATTCCCAATAACTTGAATCGCATGCTTGATGTATTTTCAAATGTATGTATAGATAGATAGACAGATATAGATATAGATATAGTGAATTTTTTGCCACTCTTCTGCTGATAACAGTTGGTGTCATGCTTTTTCTGAGGCTGAGAAGACCAGAAAGTCATTGTACAAAATCAGATATACTTCACAACAGAAGATTGGTTTGTAGTCACAGGAACCAAGATACTGTCCCAGATGATCACTCATTTCAAAATGTATCATGAATGCAATTTTTGTGTGTGTGAGTCTGAGGGCAAAGGAGACAATAAATATGGTCCCAAAAGCATTGCACGCAAGCAAAGATATTCAAAATTGCCTATGTTGTTCAATAAATAACTAATGAAATGTGTCAACACTTCAGATTTTGCACAAGACTGGAGAATAAGCAACATACATTGGAAAAGAAGGAACACATTACCCATTTTTTTCCCTAAGGGCTCTTGCACAATAGTAAGATAGTAAGGAAGATTGTCCTTAGTCTACACAAATTGACAGTAAAACTGAGATAATAGAAGATGTGTTCAGTGAAGTTCAATCTTCAGAACTGATCTTCTGGGACATAAAATTTGGATTTTGAAGAGATCTTCTATGAAGCAAGAAAGTTTTCCTTAGGAAGGTTTTAGATACAACATCCACCAACTTTTACTGTTTAACATATCCAGTTATTATCCGGGTTTGTTGTTTGGCAACCACAAATATACACAACAGTGACATTTAATTTTCTAGGACTAAAGGCTGAGTTACAGGTAGTATGAATTAAGGACATTTTGTGCTGTATGTTGTTAAAAATGTCCTGAATGTCACAGCACTGGGGGCTCATCAGGTTGCATACAGCTTAAATGAAGTGTTAAATAAAGGCCTCTGAGCCAGAAAAGAAAGAAAATGAAGCATCCTCAGAGAAGACACAGTGTTCAAGGTATATCCAAGCTGTACATAACAGAGCTCACAGGCTCAAAGGGAAATGGTTTCAAACTGCAAGGATTCTTATTTAGACTGGATATAAGGAAGAAGTTTTTCACAGTAATTATGGTGAGGCACTTGAACAGGGAGGTGGTGAATGCCCCCATTGCAGGAGACATTCAAGACAAACAAACAAAAAAAAAAGGAATCACAAATTTGACCTTGGTATTGCTCCCTGTAATGTGTTCCTGTATTTGGTTAATTACATAAAAACCACAGTGATGTCACTGTTGTGTGCTACAGTGATTTGAGCTAAAAAGTGAATGCCCGTACTGCTTCCTTCAGTTTGCTTTACAAGGAGATTGTAATTATAGGATCATAGAATATCCCAAGTTGGAAGGGACTCATCGTGATCACAGATTTCTTTGAGGAACCTGGGAATGCTGAAGCCTGGATGCAAGAAGGAGGCACCAAATCTTACTGCAGTATTTAAAATTGGAAGTTGGCTGCTACCCTTCTGAACACTTCGGGAAGGGAAAGCTGCAAGTTACTTCCATTTCTTTTATCTCCATTTTAAAAGTGTGTAACACAGAGAATGGACTTTGACTTCTTTTTACAGAATCACAGAATCGCAGAATGGCCAGGGTTGGAAGGGATCTCAAGGATCATGAATCTCCAACCCCCTCGCCACATGCAGGGCCACCAACCTCCATATGTAATGCTAGACCAGGCTGCCCAGGGCCCCATCCAATCTGGCTTTGAACACCTCCAGGGACGGGGCATCCACAACCTCTCTGGGCAGCCTGTTCCAGCACCTCACCACTCTCTCTGTAAAGAACTTCCCCCTGACACCCAACCTAAATCTTCCCTCCCTCAACTTTTAAAATCATTTCCACCATTTAATGAACTGTTTCCTAATTAGCAAAATTATTGAGTGGTTTGTGAGAAGTATAACTGTTCTATTTAGCAGCTGTAAACATGAAATCATGAAGGGATACGCTTGTGTCCATAGCTAGGGGGGAAGAGGAGCATAGCTGAGAAAACAACCTTGATTGCAGCAACACTCAGAGAAATGACAGTACGTTCTGCCAGGATTTAGCGCTTTCTTCTCATTCGTACCGACTCCTGGGTTTCAGCTCCCGTCCTTTGGGAAAAGCACCACGAGCAAAGCGGGCTGCTGGCGGTGCGGGCGGCCCCGAGACAGCGCTCCGGGGAATGGCAGCTCAGCGCTGCGCGTCCCCTGAGGGTCTCGCGGCCGGGGAGGAGGGATATTCGCAGCACCTCTCCTAAATCGCCCCTCCCGCCAGCTGCTGGTTTGCCCGTCCTCTTTCATACTTCGCTGCAGTTTATCTAAAGTTTTGGTCAGCGCTTACAAAGCGGGGTGTCTCCGTGTGTCAGCATTTAGGTCTACTCCAATTATTTTTCTATTACTTTTTTTTTTTTTTTTTTTTTTTTGCCCCCTCAAAGACCAGGGCACGGCTGCCTGCTGTCCCCCCTGAACAGACCGTTTTAACACTTTTCCCGCAGTTTCCTCCCTTGCCCTCCAACGCGGGCGCAGCTCCGCGGGCGCGGAGCCGCCAGGGGGCAGCAGCGCCCCGCGCACCCCCACCCGTCCCGCGCACCGCAGTGTTTGTCTCGATTTAAAGCAGGGACGGGAGGCGGGAGGGGGGGCAGGAACCCCAGCTATGCGGGAATTAAATTCGGCGCTAAACTAGCTCTGTGCCCCTGAGGGTTTTTAAGGCTCCTGGAGGGCTTCTTCTCTTTCTCGTTGGTGTTCTTTAGGTCTTGTGCATCTGGAAAGGGAAACGAACACGGAAGGCATAGAGTCTATTGGAAAGTACTGGTGCCGTGTGTACACCGCAGAGATCCTCTTTGAACGCATCTGGAAAATGCCATCACCCCTGCCCAGAAAAGGAAAAATAAAGAAAGAGGAAGAAAAAAATAAAGAAGGGATGCAGGGAAGAGGACGAAGAAGAGGAAGAGGAAGGAGAAAAGATGAAAAAAAGCAAAAAGAAAGAAAAAAAAAAGAAAAAAAAAAGAAAAAAAAAAAGAAAAGAGAAAGAGAAAAGAGAACGAGGGGAAGAGAAAAGGAAAAGAAAAGGAAAAAAAAGAAAAAGAAAAAAAGAAGAAGAAAAAGGAAAGGAAAACGGAAAGGAAAATGAAAGGGAAAAGGGAAGGAAAAGGAAAGGAAAAAGGAAAGGGAAAGGAAAGGAAAAAAAGGAAGAGAAAGCAGGACAAACTGGAAAAGAAAAAGAAACAGGAGAAGGAGAACAACGTAATTTATTCAGTTTTAGTAATCATTTTCCTCCTTTGAGCTAAATGGGGACGGAGCTCTCTCGCACCCGGCCCGCACCTTCCCAGCCGGACAACGCCGCTCCGTTGCGGAGCTGCTCGGGCTCCGCTCTCTCTCCCACCTATCTCGCTTCTGCGAAGGTGACGTCGTCCCTCCGCTCACGCTCCCCGGTCGGAGCTCTGCAAAGCGAAGCGGCGCTCGCCCGGTGCCGCGGAACCAGCTGGGTTCGGGTTCGGCGCCGGTGAGAACAGATCAGCAGCGTGGGGTTCAAACATGAGCGGTCAAAGCGTGCCCAGACGTTCTGCAGTTGTCGCTTAGTGAAGCATTTTTACAGCAATGCTGCGGTCAGACTTTGTACGAAGCAGCCTCAATTGGAGCGCCCCACTTCCCGTTCACTTTGAGGCTGGTTTCAACTGCTCTCAGCCCATCCCCGGGAGAAGTGCCCCTCATTTAGCGAGCATGAACTGCGGACTGACAACTCGGAGAGGAGAGGAGAGGAGAGGAGAGGAGAGGAGAGGAGAGGAGAGGAGAGGAGAGGAGAGGAGAGGAGAGGAGAGGAGAGGAGAGGAGAGGAGAGGAGAGGAGAGGAGAGGAGAGGAGAGGAGAGGAGAGGAGAGGAGAGGACCTCGACCTCCCATTCCATCTTCCTCTGCAGTCCCACACCTCGGGGCAGCCCCGAGCACTGCTTTTGCGGGGCAAAGATGGGATCGAAGGGCCGCGGGGCTATCTCTGCGAATCCTTACCAATTTACCGCTGGAATGGGGAAGCAGGATTATAAATTGCCAGGATTTTGGTTCGATGTTCCTTATGGGCCCCTCCCAACTCGGGATGTTCTGTGATTCCGTGGTTCTGTGATTAAACCTGGGGTTCATCAACTTTAAGTTCAACAGGTTTTATTCCCTCCTCTCTAAACATCCGAGAAAGCTGGACAGCTTCCCTTCCTCTGTCACACGTGTATGTGAGTTTAACAAGAGTTGTGGCGCGGGGCTACACCTCCAAATGAACGGCTGCGCACCTGCGGAGTGAGCTGCGGGACCACCTTCTGCTCCTGCGAAATCATTTTCGCTGGTTTCAACGGCTTCAGAACCAATCGGGTGATGTCTCCAAACTTGACAGACCACTTTGTCTCTCCTCCCCCCTCCCTGAGTTCTAGCGTTCGTCAGAGGCTCCTCACCACTCGGAGAGAGCTTCGTTGGATCGTGAAGTCGGAAATTATGCAGTCCTACACTTAAAATAACAGTGATGGTAATAGTAACAATAAAAGTGATGATGGAAAAATTAAAAAAAGGTATGCTGACGTTGCAGTACCTTCAGGAACTGCTTTGAAGCAGCAGTCCGGTTTGGGGCGCGTTCTGAACACGCGGGCAGCAGACTGAGGATGGTACGAACGAGAAGGCGAGTGCCCGTGGGCAATGCCAGTGCTTATGGGCGGTGTGAGGAAAAGGGGGAAATGCGGATTCCAGAAAGTCTGTGCTTCACGTCACAGCAGAGACACGCAAAGAGCTGATCTCTACCGCGTGTTTTGAACTGAAAGGAAACCGGTCCTTTTAATTTTCTTTCTTTCTTTCTTTCTTTCTTTCTTTCTTTCTTTCTTTCTTTCTTTCTTTCTTTCTTTCAGTAATTCTGAAGGCAAACATTTCGGCCCACGTCAAAACAGAAACTATATTAATGGGTAGTTTTTACTCTGTCAATTTAAAGTATGGAATAATAACTTTCAGTTCACTCTGACTTCGCAGTCTGTATTTATTACATCGGTCGTTTCACGTAACAGCAGCATTTAGGCTGCTGTTCATTCATTTAGGAATGAACAACCAATTTAGGAATGAGGACAACCATTGAACACAGAACCCGGCGTTTACCATATATTTGTTTTATTTATCTTAAAGCGCTGTAATATGTTTTAGTGCAACCTCTTTTTAAATATAATTTCATTTTTCCTTGGTGATTTTTTTTCGATGCCATTGACACATCCTCTCCCTCTGCTATTTTTTGTCGAAGGACACAAAACTACATATAACCACCCTAAAACCCACTGTCCCTGCTCGGTGTTCTTTTCCCACGAAGCCTGCAAAGTCCAGCGGAAGGAGCGCATCGCACCGCACCGCGCGGGTGTGCTGGTTAGCACTTGCGGTGCGCTGCCACCGCCGCTATGGAGGGAATGGGCTCTGTGCTCTGCCGTCCCCAAGAGGAGACTGGGACCGGTGCTCCCATTGCAAACTCCCAGTCCGCAACGACTTCGGGAGGAACCACGACGAGCTGTCTTCGCCAATTCGCGGCGTGGGGACCCCTCTCCCTCCTCCCTCCTCGTGCCTCAGCCCGTGGATGCTCTTCCACCCTTGGACAAAAGGGGAGGGGGTGGAAGGGGAGAGGGATCCACGTCTCATCCCGGCGTGGGGCAGCACCGCAGCCGTCCCTCCCTTCCTTCCCCCCTCTCACCCTCTCCTCTTCGCTGGTCGAGGAGCACAGCGATGAAAAAGTCACTGCAGGTTAGCACCCCCCGGTACCGACGCGTTCCCTCCCGCTCCCGCCGCGCGGTGCCGCAGAAGGAGTGACGGGGCGGTGAGTGCGGGTGAAGGAGTGGATCCGTTCCCGCACCCCACGGGCGCTCCCGTTATCCCGCACCACTTCGTGCGCCTCCCGGGGCCGCCCGGGAGGGACGTGTGGAACTTTTCGTCCCGGAGAGGAAGGTCTGTCCGTCTGTCTGTGTGTGCGCCTGTCCAAACACACGTCCTGAGGGCGGGCCGCTGTCCTCTCTGAGGATGTGGACTTGGGATTAGGGGCAGGATGTGTGCGATTCATGCATTTCTTCAGAGTGACAAAGCGATGCTCCACGGTTTAATATAAGTGTGCAAGGTCTGGCCCCATTGTGAGGGGTAAGTGCGGTGTTATTTGATCGAATAGAGGGAAATAAGAGGTAAAACGAAAGCAGAGCAGACACGTTTTTTTTTTTTCTCTGGCCAAAGCCTTGTTGGGGTCCGCTAAGATACAGAACAGCAGCTCCTGGGAGGAGAACTCAGGCGACTGCGGGGGAGCACAGCAACCAGGCAGATTCACGGCTATTGAAGAACTGAAATTAATAGAAATGGATGAATGGATAGATGGATGGATAGATAGTTAGGAGGTAGGTAGGTAGATAGATAGGTAGATACAAACAAACAGACAGACAGACAGACAAACGTAGCCCTCACTCTCTCATTGTAATATTTTTGTTGTTGTTGTTAAAATAAGGAAGAAAGAACAAGAGTAAAGCATCGCTTCCAAAATAAAGAGCAGCATAGACAAACATCAGAATAGCACTGGGCCATGCAGTGGGGTAGGACACACGATCTCAGCTTTCCTCGGGATATCCCGGTCTGGGTGCTCTCTGTCGGGGTGAGTATATAATGCCACCCTCGTAATGAACATGCAGAGCAGGGCGGTGATTCCTGCTTTGGGAATGGATCCCTCCGTCATTCTCTGCCCGAGCAGACAACCCTATGAGGTCTCTCATTTTATTAGATGTGTACTACACGTGTCGTAGCAGAGACGTGATGTGATACACGGACGGCTGCCCCGCCAGATGTCGCTGTGCCCCCGCGGCCGCCGGAGCCGCCCTTGCGCAGCACACGCGCGTCGCGCCCGTCCCCACGAGGCCGCGAGTGAGCGTAGAAGCAACCACACGGCAAAAGGAAAGCGAAAAGCTTTATGGCTGTCCTCCAGGACCGTGAAAAGCAGAGAAAAAATGGCTCTTTTCAAGCTTCACCTTTACTGGTGAGCTGTAGAAAAAAAAACTGGCAGATCCGCGCGTGGAGTGGCTCTTTGAGGTGCGGGTGTCTGACCACAGCGCTGCGGTTATGTCCTCTCCCTCCTGGTCCCCACCTTCATGTCTCTGAGTGGGAGGCACTCCTACCCGGAGTGGGAGCAACCGTGGAGGTCTCTAAGCGCACCTGCACTTGTTGCTTTTGTGGAAGGAAATCCACATTATGATATATATATTTTTTCTTTTCATAGGTAGAAAACCCCAAATTCAATCCATCTTTTTTTTTTTTTTTTTTTTTTTTAACGGTGTGTATATATGCATATTTCTGTATTCAAATTTTCACCTAAATTATTTGGGAAATCGCTCTGCACTTTTTCATTTTTCGTCACGGCATTTAAATCTTACTGGGTTGGGGGGAGGGTAGAGGAGAAAGAAAAATCCCATTTCTGCATGGCCATACTTTCCTCCACTGACAGCCCCTGAGCACAGTGCTCACAGAGCTTTGACAGGACTGGAGGACGGCGGCGCCAAATCCTTCGTGAGAAGTGCCGGGCACTCGGCAGAGAGGAGTGAGGCCGGGAACAGTACTTCAAAGGTAATAATAATAATCATCATCTGGGGAAAACAAACAAACAAACAAAACAAACAAACAAAAACCCAACAACCAACACATTTGAACGTAAAAAACGAAGAAGCAGAGTGTAATTTATGTATGTACGTGTGTATGTGTGCGTTGATAAACAGGTGTGTATGGATAGGTGGATGAATGCATTAATCTCTCTGCCTTTCAATATAGTTTCAACCCAGCGCCTCTATCTCCCGGCTGCACCTCTCACACTAAGTCCGAGCAGATCTCACACTGTTGTGCATTCAATTCCCCGTTCACTGTGCTTTTGTTGGTTCCTTCTATATATTTGAGTGTTCTTTGCTACCCTCCCTCAGAAATAGCCAATTTCAGAGGCGCCCATGTGTGCATGGGGTGCGGTTACTGTCCCTGCCCCACTGCCCTCGGTCCTTTATCACAGAAGGAGGTCTGAGAGAACGAGGAGGAGGAGAAGGATGTGGAGGAGGAGGGCGGGGGAGGAAGAGGAGGGCGCTGCGCAGCGGTGACGCCGGCCTCAGGTGTGCGTGCACTGACTGAAGGAGGCAGCGAGGTTTGGCTCCCACCCGTGGGAGCCCCGGCCCAGCTCTGTTCCCGCAGTGGCGTGCGGGCAGCTGGGCAGCGCGAGAAAGGACCTAAGGAGCACCTGCTTCCTTGCAGCCCCTCTGTATTATTATTTTTTATTTCCATGGTTTGCGTGGAGACATCTGACCTCCTTTCATCGGGCCACAGAAGATGCAAGCACCTCGCCACGGGGATGGAAAAGCTGGAAATACCGAGAAAAACGAAGGGTTGGTGTGGAACTGCACTGGATCTCACAAACCAAGCACAACCTTATTCAAAATATGTTTATATATATGCTTACATGCTTATATACATATAGTATGCATATATATGCAAGCTTATTTCTGTAGTTATACATATGTATATACAAACATACACATATCTTTCATGTATATTTATATATGCACACATACATAAGCATGTAAGCATATATATATATGTATAATTTGTGTATATAAAGAAACATAAAGAAGCACATATAGAAGCACATAAGTATATTTAGAAGCATATATGACAGTTTTTGCAGAGGGCTAGACCCATACTCCCATAGAGCTAAGGCATTCCTACAGTAATTCATTACACATATACGTACAGCTTAAAAAAATAAAATAAAATAAAATAAAATAAAATAGGAAAATATGTGTAGGGGCAGCGTTGTTTTTATGGAAGAACTCTTTTAAAACTACTATCTCTGAGCTGCACAAAGAGAGGAGTCTTCTGGCTTTATTCAGGTTTAAATTATTGTTTACATTTTGATAGTCACTTTCTCACCAAGGTAAATCACAGTGTACGCGCCGCCTTTGGAATGCAATTCGGGGCCTGAGTATTTTCGGGTAGTGGAAATGCAGCGCTGCCCGCTGCACAGTGTCACGACCCCGAAAATGTCAATTTGGGGTGTTTTATTTTGGTTTTCTTTTTTTTTTTTTTTTTTTTTTTCCTGTAAGGAATTAGGCAGTCTGTTCAAATCTACATGCGTTAAGATGACAGGTGATACTTTCAACAACACATTTAATAATGTAAAAACTGCAGCGCACAAAATGTCCCCGAGAGGAGCTCTGTGTCCCCGCGTCTGAACAGCTTCAGGGAAGTCTTTAAGCTAAGGATTCACGAGACAAGCGCAGAAGCAGGCGCGTCCACAGGCCGTTCTCCTGCAGCGAGGCATTACAAATCCACCGGAACAGTGCTCGCTTACTCCCAGCCCTGGTACCTCCGCGCAGTGTTTCCATGTTTCCCACCGCAGCAGAGCGCTGCCCCCCGGCCCCGCTGCGTGTCAGCACCAGTGCCGCAACTCCTTGGGGGAGCTGGGAGAAGGGAAAGATAGAAGGTTGTTGTTGTTGTTGTTGTTTTTTCTTTCGAAAGAAAGGAGAGATGAATGGAAGAGCGATAGATGACGACTTTCAGCGAATCAAAAAAAAAAAAAAAAAAAAAGGAATGTATCTTTACATATGCATCTGTATTAAAAATAAGGCGCGGCGTAGCAACGGGAGAGACGGGAGGAAGGGAGAAAGGGAGCCCAGCCCTCCGACCCTGCCACGGTCCCATCTCGGGGCCTCCTCTCGCTGCTGCCGATGCTGGCAATATAGGTGGCCGCCGGATTTCTTCCTTCAGCCAAACGCGATCCCCGGAATACTCAGCGATTGCGCTGGGGTCTGGACCCGCTGCTGCCAAAGGGAGGATTTGCATATCATTTTTTTTTTTCTTAATGCTCTAATTTCCTCGATGTATGTAAATACGGAGGACGTACGGTGACGTCAAAGGACGTGACCCTGCCGCTAAACCTGAACGTGAACGGGAATGGCGGCACGGGGGGCGATGGTGGGGCCGGCAGGGGGTACTGGGAGGGCCTCTTCCGTGGCTGTGCAGATCTGCGCCTCCGCTTATTCCATGCACACGGGCAGAGCATCCCGGCCCCGGATGGCCCAGCACAAAGCCCACCCCGCTCCGCCGCGCCGCCCCCGCTCTCTTTCTTCTTATTTATTTATTTATTCATTCATTCATTCATTTTCCCGTTAATGGAATGTTATTTGCTGTTTCGGATCATCAGATGATGAGCGGGAAATAAGAAATTCAGAACAGTTAAAAAAAAAAAAAAAAAAAAAAAACTGTATATTGTCCTCTCCAAAAATGATACCCGGTCCTGCATCCCTACAGGGGTAACCGTGCCTCGGCGGCACCTGCGGGGCTGGAAGGGGCTGCAAAGGACTGGAAGCGGCCGTGTCAAGAGCACGGAAGCGATGGGGGTAAGGGCGTCTTCCCACCGCTCCCCCCCCTCCATTTTCTTTTACCCGGGCCCTCCCTGCTCTCGCGGCACTGCTGTTTGCGGGAACGTGGAAAGAAGTTTCAGCGGCGACACTGAATGCCATCAGAGTCCTGAAAGCGGAGGGTGTTTTCTATTCGGATCCAAGCCTTCCTTCCTCTTCTCCCAGCGTCTATCTGCTGTGATGCCTTCAGAGCATTTCCCTGAGCCGTGGCACAGTCTCTCCGATTTGCATACACCGCACTCTGCTTCCCCTGTCCGAGCGTCTTCCCTTGAACTCAAAGGGCCGAACCGGGGGATGCCAGCACTCGTGTATGTAGGGATAGAGCGGGGCCGGAATCTGCGCTCATCTCCAGAGGCCGAGGATCGCCCTGCACACCCGTGGGCCCCTCTCGGTCCTCACAGAGCTCCCTTTGTCCCACCGCACCGCTGGGGCAGCGCTGCCGGGGGGGTCCCGAGTGCGTGGGCAGAGGGAGGAGGCAGTCCCCTACTGGCATGCATACACACATGTATGCATACATACATACACGCGTGTGCGCGTAGCTGCGATAGGCACACACGAACCTCCGGCCGTCAGCCCGCCCCCAGCCCCCCGCCACCTGCCCACGCCATCGCGGACGTCGCGCACGGCCTCCAGCGGCCCGCCCCGAAAAGGGCAGCGGGGAGCCGTTCTGACGCCCTCACCTCCTCCCGCCTCCGCACCGCTCCGCGCACAAAAACTTCCGCCCCCAAGCCCTAAAACGCGGCGTTTCCACGCAGATTGAGCGCCGCTGGTTCGCAGGAGGCAGCGGAGGAGCCGGGAGAGCTCTGCCGGCAGGAGGGCACGCAGCGCTGTGCGTGGCAGCTTGAGTGGGGAGATGCGCTCTTTCTCCCCCCCTTTTTTTTTTTGTTTTTTCCCCCCTTCTTTTTCTCTTTAAACGTTATGATTTTTTATTATTATTATTTTAATTTCATTTATGTATCCGTTTTATTTTGCAATCGTCGACCAGTTATTTGGCTCAGAGAAAAGTTACGCAAAAGGGCACTGCCGCCCAAGGACTGCACTCGGCAGGAGCCGCTCTTCAGATCGTGGCTAGAGGAAGACACCTACAAAAAACTCCACCGTTCTCTGCATTTGTAAGTTTCCAAAGAAAAGTACGCCTCTTTCCCTTTTCTCCTGGAAGACGCAAGCCACGGCTCTTCTTTAGGCATTTCTAATTTGTTCCGTCCGTCAGAGCGGCACTAAGAGAGGTTTGGTGCAAATTCCTTATCTCTGGCAACGCACAGCGCGGAGCAGGAACTGAAAAAAAGACCGTGGCAATGGATGAACAATGGGGCTTCAGTTCGTCGGCAACAAAAGCTGTGGGGAAATCGGTTGGATTTCAGAGCACGTCCTCCTCGGCAGAGAGGGCTGGACTAGACCTTGGCCAACCCCCCCAAAAAAACTTGCGGAACATCTCATGCAGGACTTCACTTTCTATACCGGGACTTAAGAGTCAATATATATTTAAAAAAAAAAAAAAAAAAAAAAAGGGAGGGCGGTAAGGTGGGATCAGAAAACTTTCTGCCATCGTTTCCTATTTTTCTGGATAGAGGATGCCGAGCTACTCTAAAGCCATTTGTCGCAAGAACAGCAACGTGGAACTACGCGGAACTTTTAAAGCAGATGGAAGATGGAGGAACGACGTGAATTTTGGAGATTTGCCCGCGGGGATCTTTATATGTGCCTTACCGCCGGAACCGGGGGGGGAGAACCCCCCCCCACCCTCGGAGCCGCAGCGATGTGAGTACCGCGGAGGGGTCCCGAATCCGGACCTGTTGGTCGCGGGGCGTGGGCACTGACCGCAGTGGCGACGCTGTGCGCGGTTCTCGGAGCCGTGCGGACACGGGGAGTGTTGCTGCAGGGCACTCTTTATGTGGAGCCTATCTGCGAGCTATATTTAAATAAATTTAAATATGTATATACATATATACATATATATATACCCTCGAGATGTCAGGAGTGTGAGGAATTATCCTCCGTAGTCTGTAAATCCTCCATTCTGCCTTTGCATGGAGGAAGCATCCTGCACTGTGCAAAAGGCTACCAGAGCAGAGCGTGCATCCCTGGCACGGGGCGAAGAGGAGTTGGATGCTCTGCACGGCCCCGAACTCGCTGCGTGCGGCCCTACAACAGTAGCATCCCTCTACCTGCCAACCACTTTGAGTCCATGAAATGAGTGAAATCTCTTCAGAATAACACGAGAAAAGCAGTCGTTCCATGTGAAACAATATGCTTTAAAAAAGATATTATTCTTATTACTTTTATTTTGTAACTAAAGCTGATGCAGCTGATACGATGCAATGCAAGCCTGTGGCTCACTGTATTTATTTACCCCCGCTCCCTAGGCACGCTGTCAGTGCTGACCGCGCCTTCCCCGTGCTCCCGGTCCGAGGTCCCGAAGGAGTGCGGGATGAGGCTCTGTGCACGCTCTGGGCTGGAGGCTAGGTGGAGCTCCGTCCTTCATTAAGGAGCCGCAGCGTATAGTATGCAAATTTCGTGCCCGCCCCTGGAGTTTTGGCCACTTCCATTCAGTGGCCCAAAATACTTTCTATCCTTTATCCGTAAGCGGAGTTATCCACAAATCGTTATAGCCTTTATATTATTCCTTTTATTTTATATAAATATCGATTTCCACATTTAACTCTGCAGATGATGGAGCACATCACTCATATCTGTTCTGTGGTATGTTGGACCATCTGCAAGAAATGTGGCTGGTTGACTCCCGGCTTAACCCAGAGCTGAGCCTGCCCGCGGCTATCAACTTTTGGGCTTATTGAATGAACCACCTCTGATACGAGTGATCTAGATCTGAGCACCTATACACCAATCTGTTCACATATACTTAATGAACAAGAACCAAACAGTAAAGGTATTTAAATCATGACCCTTTGCTTCTTTTGTTATTTTTCAGATTTAAACAATGCAGACAGAGCACAGGGAATGACATCCAAGGCACAACACGGTAATATGTTTTTCCTTATTAAAGTTGGACGGTGCTCTGTGTGTTACATACAGATTCTATAAATGCGTGGTGCCTAGAAGCGTGCATTGCTTCCGTGTGTGATTACTGACCGAGTGCGTGTTTCATTTTTTTTTTTCCTTGAGATGCTGTTTTCTCGATAGTTCGCCTGCTCTTATTGCACAGTTCGGATTCGTGCTGACATCCCCTTGCATGCCAGCAGCAGTACCGCCGGGGGTGCCGGTGCGGCGGCACCGCGGTCACCAGAGGGACGATAAGGGCAGCTCTATGGGAAGCGGCTCTCCTGTCTGCGGGAGCGGGACGCTGCGGGAGCGCTGCCCGCCGCGAGCTGCCGCGTCGTGGTTCCTCTTCGCGTGAATTCCGCTCGGCTGTAGTGCGGAATGGGGTTTGTGCCGTGCTGCACCTTTTCCCGTGGTTCCTGCGCGGAAGGCGGAGTGCCGGCATGAAGCCCGGCTCTGATTGCGTTAATTGGAGCGTCGTGAGCATTCCTCTTTCAGGCAAATAGGGACTGTTTATTCTTAAGAAATCCGTGCAGGATGCTTCTTCTTTACGTCACAGCCATCTGGAGACCTATAAAAAGATTAGACAACAAGCATGGCAATCACATACTGATCTACAGGCCATAAGCAGAAGTTCATTAGGGAGGTGGGAGGAAAAAGTAAACGTTTGGGTTTGGTGTCTCACAATATGCAGCTTGTCTACAAAGGCTTTTGGAATAAGTACGCTTTGTACTGTTATGTTATCTGGGAATAAAATTGCACATAGTGTTGATCTGATGGTCATTCCAGAGCAGCAGGCTGCACGAACTTTGCACAAGCTGGAAAATGCTGCAGACCTGGATCTGTATACTGTCCACTGCAGAATGCATTTCTGTGACATTCAGAGCAAGTGAATACTTTGTGCAGTCTCACTGCACACGTGTAGATTTCAAGGCCCTGCCAAGTGATTGAGAGTTAGAGAATTCATTTGGTACTGCAGCTAAAGAACAGCTGGTTACAGCCATCATGTTGGCTCACTGCTGAGGCTCTCACAATGGGTGTATACGTTTACCAAATCAGTCAGCGTGTAAGTGAGGTGGTGCTGAGGACAGATCTTCATGTTTTAAAGGTACATCTTACATCTCTGAAACATGCTAATTTTTATTTTATTTTATTTTATTTTATTTTATTTGCCTTGCGTTTAGCTGTAAATCTGGTCACATGATGACATGTTTTAAATGCATGCATTAATATGCACTTATGTGTCTGCATTGATACATATCGTACACACATATATGTATGTAAAAGCATAGACATGTACACACAACAGTACAAGGAGCACTTGAACCATCATGTCTCTCACTGCAAGAATTCAGTGTATGAGCTTACAGTCCTGTTGTGCACAACAGATCCACATGTCTGATCACTGATGCTGCTGCCTCTGAATGTTGCCACAAAAAGAAAAACAACAAATACATTTCTATCTGTCTCTTCAGAAAACACTCATTAGAACTTTACATAATACCAAAATGATCATATGCTTCCAGATGTCCCACTTGTGCCTGAGCAGCCTGAGAGATAATGAAGAAGCAAAGGAAGAGTAACACAGCCCAGTAGGAACCCTGACCACTCTGTGCAATCAGCTCCTTGCTCTCTCCTACGTTAGTGGCAATTTGCAGTGACACCTATACTGGGACATCTGATGGGCATCACAGAAATATACAAACAAACAAACAAACAAATAAAGCCCAAACTCAGAGGCTGAGAATCTGAAAGCACTGATGAGAGATCTCGTTAGTAATGTGAGCACCAAATTCAGGGTTTGGCGCCTTCATAATGTGTAATCTGCTACTTCTTGGGCCCTGTCTGATAAAGAAGACTGCTTTCCCATTTTCATGGTTTTGTAGTGTCACCTTATGATAAAGAATGGGGCAGCTGGTACTGTGCCATTTTACAGTGCAACCACACAGCCCTGTCTGTGTATCTTAACATGAAAACGTACATGTGCATTCATGCGGACAGACTGACACTTGTATATGTGGTTTCCCTATACATGCACCAGCACACAGACATTTGTAATGTAAACAGGCCATGCACTCACTACAGAGCTACAAGAGCTTAAATTTATCTCCATGCATTGAAGATTTTCGCCTTAAAACCAACAACATAAGCAAACATAAGTAGATTTACATACCGATTCATTGAAGTGTGAGTTGATATATCCTCTATAACGCTAAGGGAAGACAGAGCAGGACATGCAGAGCTATGCTACTCCTCTTAGCAGAGGATTTAAAGCCTTTTTTCCTTAGAAGAGTGGGGCAGTCCATATTCTGCCTGTGCTGAAATTTCCAATGGGCATCCCACTCCCACTGCAGCGTGCACGAGCTCCTGAAGTGCACTTATTAATTCCAACAGCAAATAGTGCAGGGCTCGGTGAGAAGATTCACTGTACCATGTACACTCGGGAGACCTTTAATGTTTGCACTTAAGACTTAGGAAAATTCTATACGAGTTACAGTGTTAAATAATTCAAATTATAATGTCCTTTTTGGTGTGGGGGAGGGGGAATCGAGTGATTTAGGTCCTAAAGCCTTGGCAGTTGGGAAGGAGGTGTCCCATCGGCCCCACGCGTTATGCAACACGAGTGTCCGCGCTCCGCATATGGGCTTCATAAACACGAGCGATAAATCCGCGCTCTTACGGGGGCTTTTGGCCGAAGAATGCACGGCTTCGGATGAGCACTGCTGCAGCGTTTACCTGCGCTGCATTCTAAGCGGACACACACGGAGGATGGGAGGACAGGAGGTGCAGATGCACGGAGCCGGGCTCGCAGCCTCCCCCAGACGCGCTTCAGAGCCGTCCTGGAGAGAGCACCGAGACCTGTGGGCTCGCACCGACAGCGGGAAGCCACGGGCGAGCGGCGCTCGGCGGCCGCGGCAATTGCCAGTGCAGTCACACTCCGTCCCCGCTGCCAGCCCCGCAGGGAGAGGCGGGCGGGGGGCGGCCCCGGCCCCGAGAGCGCCTTCCCCTGCCCGCAGGGGCAGATCTTCCGCCCCGCAGGAAGGCACGGCGGCGGCGGCGGCGGCGACGCTGCCCGCGGTCGGGGCGGTGGCGGAGGCTGCGCCGGAGGCCGGGGCTGGCGGAGGCCGCGCTCCGCTCGGCGGCCGCCGCGTCTCGGCCGCGTGTGCTCGAGGTTTCTCATGACATCATCATTACCTTGCTCTCCCGCGGTCCAGGACCTCTGACCTCGCCGGGCCGGCCCGCGCCGTGGCACCGGCAGATCTCCAATGATGGCCCTTTTCTCCTTCTTTCAGGCCGGGGGCAGCAGCACGCCGGCCGGAACGCGCCTTCTCCTCCCCAGCCCCGGGAAAGCAAGGAGCTCCCCCCCAAAACACGCACGCATGTAAGATATTTGCCACCGAGCTGCCACCATTTGGCCAAAAGCTCTCTGTCATGCATAAGGGATCAGAAGCCGCATCCTCACGTCACTTTCTACCGAAATGGGAATCTTTTTTTTTTTTTTTTTTTTTTTTGGCTTCCTTACACAGTGCTGGAAATTGCTGATGGCTTTACATCTTCAAAGAGGCTAAGGAGACTTTTGTGAGAGTGGAGCGACTTACAACACACAGAGAGGCCTGCAGTGGGATGGATGCTTCTCGCTCCTAACTCAGCCAACGCATCTTCATCATTGATGTTGTTTTCTGGGGGCAGCAGACGGATCTTGGGTTACACTGTCAGAAATCACTGGCTAGAAGGAAAAGTTGGGAATAAACTTCAAAGGTGATGGATCTCCTTTGGATGTTACTGGCTGCACACACAGACAAGACACACAAACCAGGGCACAGCTGCATGAAAGGATGGAATTTTAAAGCAGGACTGGTGCTCCTGGAGGAGACAGCATGGCTGTTTGCCAGGGAGAATCTGGATTCTAGCAAGGAAAATTATTATTATTATTAATAATAATAATAAAGCTTTGAGGGAAGCGAGTTGTTATCTTTGGTTATCTAGCTGTATGAGTGTTTTGGTCTTCATAAAGCTAGATAACCGAAAGTAAAAACTCCTTCAAGATCATCGCTACAGCGTGTGAAAATGAGAGACTGCTGCAAGAGACAGTAAAACCCAAGACAGGCTGAGAATGCTCATTGCACCGAATGCTTTTACAGCTGGAGGTGGGAGCGGAGGATGCTACATGGCATGCTTATAACTTATCTCAAAATGTGGAGCTGTCAGATGTCACGGGACGGATGGCTGCTGGTGGAAAACAATGCTTGTGTGACTGCTGACCTTGCACAAATGGAAAAACAAGGACCCAGGCCAGTAAATGCTTAATTGAGAAGACACGTATACACACACATCTATGTATACATATATATTAGAAAGATGTTTGGAAATGCTGAGCTTCATTTTCCAGAACGATGCATTGCAGTGAGACAGCCTCAGAAATATTCCAGCAGCTGGTGGTGATGAAGGCGACAGTGGTGGTGATGGTACTGTGTGGACTGAGCAGGGAGGAAAACAACCCCAGACCTGTCTGCATGCATCCAAGACAAAGCACTGGGGTCTGTTCGCACTTTCAGAAAGTTTGTGCTGCAGTGTAAGCGAGCTTAATAATTTATACCTAGCAAGAACGCGGTGGAGCTGCACAAAGATGAAAAAAGAGATGGCCGATTTTTATTCTTCTATTCTAAATGCCAGCACAGATGCTTCTCTGTTCCGAGAGGGTTTCCTTGAGGAAGCTACTGAAGCAGAAAGACATGATGGAGATGAGATCGCCTCCCCCCTTGTCAAAGTGTTAAAAAATGTTCTGTGTCTTACTCTGCGCCCAGCAATGGAAATGAAAATGACATTTACTCCCAACCCACGTGTGCGCCTCCTCTCTTTTTGTTTAAGGATGATCAGATCTATCCGGGAAACAGCTCTGGCATCCCAACCCGAAATAATTAGGACGTATATAGACCTGACAAAACAGAAGGGGGGGGGAGGAGGGAAGGGGCGGGGCGGGGCGGCCGAGGGTCTGTCCTGCCTAATTGATTCCGTTAACCGGCGCGCAGGAGCTGTGAACGGCTGGGCGCTCCCGTTCCCACGCTCGGGGCAAGTGGCAGCGCTGTGCCCTGGCGGTCGGTGACGGACAGCGCTGCGGGGAGGAGGTCGCGGGGAAGCGCGGAACTTCCGCGGGGGGCGAGGGGCGCGGAGGGGTGCAGATGGCGGTGGGTGAATGGCAGAGCAAGAAGGAAGAGGTGGGGTAATGAGCACGAGTTGGGGCGCTGTCGGTCCTTGTAATTATCGCAGCAATCGAGCGGAAGTAATTTTTGAAGGGTACCGTTTTCCTTTGGACTTGACCTAAATCTCTTCCCAGACGCGCGTTAAGTGAGAAACCGAACGTCCGCAGGGCTGATCAGTCAGGGAAATGAGAGCGGGGCTCGGAGGGCTGCACCAGTTGAAGGGCCACCGCGCACGAGGAGCGGTCACACAAATCCTTGTTGGAATGAGATCAGGCCATACAACGCTAGTTGCTCGCTCGGAGGGGAAGGCCCGCAGGCGGGTTTAGAGCTGCGGATTTAAGATAGAACTTTCCTCACTCTGCCCTTAGCGCGGGACTTTCAGGCCCCGGGGCTTCCTTCCCGCAGGGCTCCGCCGGGCTCTTGGCGCAGACCCCGCGCCGCGCGTGCCGGGGCCGTACCGCAGCGCCGAGCGGACCCCGTTTATTGACACCGCCCGGGCTTTCAGCGAGCGGCCCGCACGCCTCCCATTCACGCCGTGTCCAGGGGAGCTATTTACCTAGCCCCATTGTTTACTACCCTTAACATTTACATTACAAAGTACGAAGGCTTTCTTTCTCAAAGAGCTTCAATTAAGGCAATACGCTGTTTTCCTGGGGAAGCCCACTGTTTGCTTAGCCATTTGGCAGAGCCAATTGATTCGGGCTTTCCTTGGCGTCCCGGTCTTCGGTGTAAATCTAGGGAGGAAAACACCAGAGAAAAATATCAACATTGCACTCGTATGCTGGCCACTGTCATACCAACTTGCTGTCATCCTGTTACGTGACTACCGCTCAATAAAAAGCATTTGGCTGTTATCGCTATTATTATCGTTACTCCTTCGCTGCTTTAGAAGCAAAATGGCCTGTTTGTGCCCCTTTTGTCCCGTGCATCTAACTTTGCACGTGGAAACGTGGTGGCGTGCTTAAATTGCCTCACACAGCAAATAATGTTTTATAGGATCATCTATTTGTAAAGTGCTGTTTCCTTAAAACTGGCGGAGGGGGGTGGGAAGGAGGGGGGAAGGGGGGGTCAAACGATATACAGCTTCACATTCAAGGGAAATAATAATTAAAAAAAAGTAATTAAAATAATATATTAAAAAAGGTGTAAATATCAGTCCAGCAGTCCTTTGAAGACTAGTTTTAGCACCGAGAGAGTCCAGATCAAGTTTATTTAGCATACCAGTGCATTGTAAAACAGTTGGAGTGAAGTTGCAGGTTGCGTGAGTATGCATGTTAACTAGCAGGGACCGGGGCTTATTCTCTGTGAAAAGGGAGCAGCAGATTGCTGTGCAAGGCCAATGTTAAAAAGGCAGCTGAATTTAACACCATCTGGAAGAAAAGATCCCTTCACGACTTTCTCACACCGTCAGACAAAACTAGCGTCTCTTGTTCCGAGCCCTTGTCTATGCAACAGCACAATACTGGGTCATTATACTTTTGCTGAGAGAAAATTTGAGAACACAATATGGGTAACCAGTGAATGACCAAGTTTCATTGTGCCCGCTTAAGTTGATTGAAATCTACGTCTAGAGCCATGAATGGCAGCATTGTTTTCCTCACTGGGGCCATACTAAATGTCATCACAGTGTAAAGAAAAACTTGAAGTCTGCAAATAATTTACCAGATCTCAATTATAATATTTTCCCACACCAGAACTAATATCATTGCTACGACTCACAGTGCACGAAATACAAAAAGAAGTGATGAAAAACAATGAGCTAATTTACCGGTTATTCTAGCCAGATAAATATTTTAAATTTCTTATGAGGAAACTCGACTTCAGCATGCAGAGCTGACTAATTGCTTCCTGAGAAGTGACAAAACTGCTTCTTGTGTAATTAAGAAAACCAACCGTGTAAACAAGTTTGTCTTCTGCAACTAGTGCAGCTCGCCAGCCTGGGACTGACAAAATGGTAATAAATGCACTCCATACTACATGGGTCGCTTCTTCTGAGTTGGGTGTAGGGAAAGATCTCCTTTTGAGTATTTAGAAGAAATAAGGCTGACGTGCACAAAGTGAATCCCCAGGTGTCAGCGGAATCTGTCAGTGCCTCTCAGCGTGGACCCAGGTACCGAAGAAATGCTTCCAGTTCCCTCTGCTTTCACTACGTCCCCCTCACCTTGGTGATGGTTTCTATTATACGTGCCTAGTGCTCTGCTAGGGATTCACACTACTGGCAGAGCACACAATGCAAAAAAAGGACTTAGGCATGGCTTATTAGAGTGCCTGTCTTAAACACGATCGCCTGCGCCCTGCTTGAAAGCACAGCATGAGTGCAGGCAGGCCATCTAGGTGGTGCTGTGTGGATGGACGGACGGACGGACACCAGCACAGCTCCAAGCCGAGTGGCCCAGCAGGGCAGAGTTGTTCTCCCGACCCCAACGGTTCTAGAAAATGGCACACCGGTTCCAAAAGTTTGTTTTGGTGTCGAAAATGTGCACTGCAGTCATGGATTGTGCACTCTGGGGTGCACGGGAGCCTGGTCGCCCGGCAGTCCATTCTGTTCTCGAAGCTTTTCCTCTAACACACGGCACGATGCACGGTGTGGGCAGCGCAACACCACAGCCCCACACACGCGTCGTTGCCGAGAGCCGAGAACCACCCGCAGCCCCACCCCCACGCCCGCTGCCCCGCCAAGATGGCTGCCGCGGGGCCGCGGGGCCCGCCGGGAGCGGCCGCGGCCATTTGCCACGCCCCTTTTCCCCTCCCGTCCAGTGATTGGCGTTTCTCGGGAGACCGCCGCGCCCGGCGGGGCAGGATGGGTGCTGGTGGCGGCCAGGGGCAGTTCCCGCGCGGGCTGCTGCCCTCCTGAGGAGCCGCCGGCGGGCGGAGCGCGCCTCGCGGGGCAGACGGTGTTGGGGAGGAGGGCTGTGAGGGGCGGCCAAAGGCAGCTAATGACATCGTGTACGGGCGTTTAAACTTCTTGTAAGTCCCAGACGGGATTAGGGAAGACTCCAGCTGAGCGCAGCTAATGACACCGCGCACCTCCAACCTTTCTCACCTTTGACTTTTTTTTTTTTTTCTTTCCCACCTGGGCTGCACAGAAGAGAGGTATTTCTGAAAGGTTTTGGTTTTAAACGACAGATAATCACGGAGTGCGCTGAGTTCAGGGCACAAACAATCGTGTTCCTCCAGGTGCAGGTGCTTTGTTGCCAGCTTGTTCAGTAGCAGCTAGTAAAACCTGATGGGTATCGTGCTGGCGAGCCCTCTGAAAGGGACACAACATAAGAAATGCTGCACATTCTTTGCCGTTTGGAATGTTGTCTTTAGGAAGGAAGATTTGGGGGTGCTATAAGGTAGTATAATCCTGAGAATAACAGAGAAAAGTTGATGTTACTAGAATCTAACACAGTAGCTTTGTACGAGGCAGGTGGAGTCTGTAGTGGAAAGCCTACACAGCAAGGATAGAAAGCATAAGTGCAGTTCTTTCTTACCTGTCTGGCTCAGGTGTAACTGTTGTGTTATATCAGAAAACATAAAATTATATCAATCACAAATTATTGTTTTAAGCTCTTTGTCTCAAAAATTAATTGTGGTGTGGCATCTCACAATTCTCTGTAGGTACATAGAAAAGTACAACCTCGTGACGATATGGCCTGAGCTAATTCTTTGCTGCCTTTTCTGCATTAAATACTTCCTTCAAAACAGCAGCAAAACCTCCTTCTCTTTGTTTATAGTTGGCTGCTATTGGCTACATTATATAGGCCCAGCTGAGTACTGCTCTGTAGAGTAGTGAGGGTTTTCTGAGGTACCCATATTTACAAGTATGTGTAAGTGTATTGCTGGGAAATATTAGTTTTATAATTAGTTTTATAATGAATGTTATTTTTATGTTTCCCTCTAAGTGCCCATAATTCTCGAGTAAATTGGACTCCTATAACAGCAACTTAGATCCTCTTGTTACTTCAGCAGCATTTCCATGGGCACAATTGGAATAGTCCAACTTGTTTGTGTTTACACAAACATTGTGGCTATGCATTTAAATCTTGATGACCAGTGACATGTGCATTGCCATCAAGTGAGCAGACTGTGCCCCATAGAAGCTGTGTGCTTTGCCCCATTTGCCTGAGAGGGGCTTCTTGGAAGATGTGCAGTGTGTCAGTTAACTGGCATGAGTTACTCTGCCACCAGTCTGTCTGCACTGGTGAGACAGAAAACTTGTATTTTTTCCCTGTGCTGTTCTTCAACACTGGTGGCCAGTGGGACAGCTCACAGTAACTTTAAAGAATCATACGGCGTTGTATGATGGCACTGTACTAATATGTTTAATATTCCCTCTGATAGTTGACAAAGAGAAACTTCAGGATTTGATTGTAATTTATGTTTAAATTCACTCCCACTCTAGTAGGAATCATATTTTATTTCATATAGACAATTCTACTTCCTATTCTGTATGTAAAAGTTGCCTTTTCATAAAATAAGACTAAAAAGAGAAACACTATTTGCATATTCATCATTTAAAAATAATTCTTCAAATATAGCGATGCTAGCTATCTTGCAGATCGCTACATTGTTAAGTTAATCTAATGCCCAAAATCGTTAGGCACATTCCTGGGTGTCTTTCTGATATCTCTCCAGTCCACTGGATTTTGAAGTGTGATTATGTAAATTTTTCACTGATAAATAAATTACTATAATTGTAGTTGAAATACCACTCAAGTTCTTAAAACTATTCATCTAAATAATATATTATGCATTAATTAATTATTTATCAAGACTAATACAAAATAACTGTAGGGCAAAGTATGCATTTATTTTTAAACAGTCTTTTTTTTTTTTTTTTTTTTGCATCAGGTACAAAAATGTTCCAGAAAGAGAGAGAACAAAGTTTCCATCATTAGATGTCACATTTCTGTTTGGATTAATAATATTGCAACTGTGTTCCCATTCTTATTGTGATCAATTGCCATCAATTTGAATATACATTGTTCAATATGTATAATTTCATTTTATTGGGGCATCAAAAAGGGGATGGTTAACGTGGATGGAATGTGTAAACAGTAAGAGGAGAATACCATCTTTGGCTTACACTGAGAAACAGTGAGGAGCTGGCAAGATTTTGGTGGCTTTACACTTATCAGTGACTGTTAAAAGATAGATCAAGCACTGCAAAATTAAGATCATGAGGAAATTATTTTAAGCCTCACATTCAGTGCTTGATTTGAAAAGTCTCAGTGAACTGCCTGGTGGTTATTAGCAGCACTTGGCTGCTTTCAGGGAGGCCATTTAAGTGCACGTGTCAAGGAACTTTATTTTCCTTCATGTGCAAATTCTAATTCTGGATTGGGTTCTACTCATTGCATAGGAATCATCGTCAGTGTTGGAAGTTCCCCGTCTTTACACAATAGTTTTACTCTTCCCTTTTCAAGGCAGACCTTTATCTAGCTGCTAATGAAATACAGGAGATTGATTGCAGAAAGCCTGCAAGGGCGTATTTGCTGTGCCATATATAGTAAGCCCCATTTGGTACATTAGCATGTAGCCATTTTATGCAAATTTGGTGAGAAAATGACTCGTGTATATGATTTAATATGCATGAGCAATGTAACATCCTTATGAGAAGAAAGAAATTAAAAATTCATTAGAAAACTCGACTAGTGTCGCTACATGGCTCAAACATTATTAAAACATATTTCAGTGTTTTGCTTACACTAGTGTTCTCATGGTGCCACCATTTCACGACAAAGAGCGTAAAGGAGAAAACATTCAACTTAAAATGTCTGCTGGCCCACATTGCTGGATTTGTATGTCACTAAACAATGAACGAGCATAGTCTTGAATACCAACTATTTAATTAGCACTTTTGCCAGCCATGCATAGAAAATAGCTCATTTACATGCGTCATGCTTAGTGATTATTCTCATATAAACCTACCAATTTTTAATTTAGTGTATGTTGCATTCTAGTAAGTCATCATAAGGAAATAAAACATACGTTATTATTTTAAACACCTTGAAATTCAGAAATTCAATTAAAACATGTAAAGTCTTTGTATTTGTCTTGGAGGTATGTTTTAATTATTTAATTTAACCTTAATGCGCCATAAAAGGCTGGATACAACTAACAATTAAGAACATCAAAGGGCAACAGAATCCCTCTAACAGTCCCCAGTTTAATTAAAGGCTGTTATTACAAACCTCCTGAACGTACAGTTACATTTAATGACAAGTGGCGACTGCTAAATGCTGCATTCAAAAGATACCACACCTATTCTAAACGCTGTTGATAGATGATGCTGAAAGACGTACATTCTCCCAGTGAAATATCCCATCTTGAACATAAATGGAATGCATTCATGAAATTAAATATTTCTGTCACTTTGGAAGTACGATATTTTGAAGTATTTTGCCTACAAATATTCATTAGATTTGTTCCTGTCTTTCAATATCTGCAAAACAACTACCACTGAAAAAGAAAAAGATATGCCAGTTATTGTAAATGAAAGTCAGCCATCTGAGCACGTTTTGCTAATAACATACAGTATGCAGGCACGTTCACATTCTGTGCACACATAAACATAGCGTGCTGTATTTAACACAAACGTTTAATTTCTTAGATTGGGTTTAAAGCATTGTGTTTTCAAAATAATATATCTTCAAGTACCTGCAGGAATGTAGGCCATAACACCATCCAAAACAAAAGCCACTGTATGAACTATAAGTCACATATTGAGCCCCATCATGTGAACTCCCAATTGTTCAGGTACCTGTTACTCACCAATCGTGTCTCCTAAATGAATCAGCTCCTATACATATGAACTACCGAAACAAACAGATTGGGCCTATCATACAGAAAATTAGAATTGCTCATTAATGCTTAACATTTTGTATGTTTTGAGTTTTGTACCTGACTTTCGATCTGTTCTTTGTCTGTTTTCATCCCTATGGTTTTGCTGCTTCAAGCATTTTAACTAGCTTTAATTACAGAGAATGTTAAAGATCAGAGAAATTTGAAGCCTCAAGTCTCATATGATGCATTCACCTAAAGCTGAACAAAACAGTAAGCATTTTAATGCTCTAATAAATTCTCAAATTAACATTTGTTCCTCAAAAATGTATATTTAGTTGCACACATTCATGATTTTAAGGAAGTTTATTTAGTTCTATGAACACAGAATTAATAATCTGGAAGTACTTATTTTCTAATTATTTGGAGACAGCAAATGAAATAGCTAGTTCAAGTTACTGCATTTGGAAAGACTTCAAATATTGGTGAGAAAAGATAAAGGAGTGATCAAGACCTACTAGCAGTATAGCCTGGAAATCAAAATATGCAATTTAATATGAAGAGAATAAAAAGGAAATAGGTACCTGCGAGAAAAAAAGTCTCAAAGACAAATAAATATTCTGTGGAAATAGATACTAAATTATTGGAAGAGATCTAAGAGGGAATGTGGACAAAAAGTAAGTTACAAAGTTAAAATATGATTAAAAAATAGTAGTATCCTCACTATCTTTTACACTATATATTTAAAGACATCATAATTGGTAACCCACGATTTCCAGATAACAGTATTAGACTACACAGAATACAGTATGCAGTCCAAAAAAAAACTGTAATGAGACAAAGTGAGAAGATTAAATTTAAAAAGGAAAACTGTTTTAAGTCACAGATTAGACTTTTAAGTCAGTGATTCTGTAAGAAGAAAACCAAAGAGAACTAGCTGAGTTAACTAATAATCAAAAGCAAATGTACATTTGAGTCAGGTAGAAGTAACCTGAGCTCCCAAAGGCATGCAGGCATCAGCTGGTCACGTTTTGTGTGTGCTTGGATTTTTCTGTAACATGGACCAAAACCTGTCCAATCTAACTGAGAATGAAATACAGTGCCAGAGCAGTGCTGACATGATGGATGGGGTACCTGGGAGAGGTAACTGAGAAGAATCTGAGCACAGGAGCTGGTTGTTTGAATATCTGCAGGCATTCCTGGTAAGGAGGTGAACTGTGGAATCACTTCAGTGGAAACAATGGTAATGCTGTAGTTGAGCCACTTAAAGCTGAAGTGAAAAAAAAAGCCCAGAGAGAACCCAACCTAGGTTGTAAACTAGAGAGAGCTGACCAGTTCAGCTCTTGTATCTTTTTCACCTCTAAAATCTTACTATTATTTTGTCATTTGTTTCTGAGTGACTGTTTTGCCTATAGTTAAATCTTTGAATAAAATATTTTGTGAAAACAATTCTAGACAGTTCATTTCCACACTGGTTTCAGGAAACAAGACAGAAAAACTCCCCTTGTGTTAGTATTTGCTACCCAGCTACTGTCCCAGGAGTCACAGGAATGCAAGCTTTAGCTTTAAATATACATTTAAAAATCAGAAATAAAAATTGTTATCTTAATAAGCGTGGCCATATGCTGAAGATCTCAAAGGTATAATTGTATTAGACAGAGGCATATTCCTTCAATTTATTTGACATGGATAGGTATATGCTGCCTTTGTCTTTTCTTACACTTTCTGTAGGATGGTATCCAAGTTACTTTTTTTCTATTAATAAGTGAAGTAGAAATATATCGTATTATACAGTTGTATTTACATAGGGATAAATATTATATAATAGTTATATAATACTTTGGAAAATATTTTTCATATAGTTGGAGACTATTAAGAGAATTTATTAAAAACTCAGTTTTCTAGCTGATGTCAAAATGAGGCTTCGAAGTATATCCAATCTGTTGGACACCACAGTCCTAAGCTTTTGGATGCTTGTTTTTGTGGCAAGGACACACAAGGTATGTGGGAACAAGCCCAGTGCAAACCAGCTGCATGCTATAGAATGGTCTGGTGCTAGAGAATGGTTAAATCATTACCAAAATACTTAACTGCGTCTTCAGAAAATTGCTGTTTGCAGACAGAGCTCATTACATTTCAGACAGCTGTAGGAGAGGAGATGGTGCTGAAAGTGCCAGGAGTGCGTGCAAGATAACTCTCCTTAAAGCAGTGACTTGATGAAGATGGTGGGATCATTCCAACAGAAGATTGCTGTCAAAGGGTTGGCTCCTTCCCCTGCTTTGTTCATATCTTCATATCAGCTGCAAACTGGGTGAAGCTGTGCCACTGTGTGGGAATGTGTTTGAAGACTCTGTTGGGCAGAGGAGAAGAGCAGGGGGCACACACTGGGGTCTGGGGATTGCATTCATGGTTTCTTATTTTGTCTTGTTTGTTCTGATTGCCAGCATGCTGTTACATCCACTTTCATGGTCCTAACTGGAGGCTGGTGTAGGGTTGGCATGGAAGAGAAGTGCTGCACTTTTGGTATAGCCTTTTGTATGGGATCTATGTCATAAGTTTCTCCACCCCTTTTCTCCTTATTTCTTATGAGAGAAGCCATCAGTGACAGAATTCAGGCTTTGCAGACTAGGGCGCATTCTGATTTACTAACTTTGCTTTCTGCCAGTGATGTTAATTGAATTAGTTTAGATTGGCTATGACTTAAAATGAGATCCCAGTTAAGTAATACTTTTTTCTGAAGTTTTGCTATCCTTTAGTTTCCATTCTAATAAGGACAGGTTTTCTGTTCATATTTTAAAAATGACTTTAAAAAGCCAATGAACTAAGGCTGACAGCCTGGAGAATTTGTATCATCCATCCAGATGAAATTGTTTTAATTGTTTAATTTATTGTGAATGTGAATGGAAATGGGTTATTACTGCAAAACTTGTACAGTTCTGAAACTCTCTACTGCTAAACTTTGAAAAAGTAGTAACTGAAGATCTATCTTTTCCCTTTTCTTGAATAAACTCAACAAAATAACATGATTTGTGGTTTTGCTGCTTCACTACTTTGTCTTCTTTCAAATCTGGTAGAAAACATACGTATAAATTAATAATGAGCCTTTAGCAATGCTCCCTAGAGGCATTCAAGGGTGGATTGATTGGAGCTCAGTGCAGCCTGTCAGATAGATGGGTCTCTAAGGCAGGTGTGTTGGAACTAGGTGGACTTTAAGGTCCCTTCTATGGTTGTGTGAAATAATATGACATCATAGCATGTGTATTACATATGTGTGTGTGTGTGTGTGTATGCATAGATGTATATGTATGTAGAGGCAGGGCACTTCACATATCACACCCTTCAAAAATTTTTATTAATTTTAAAATAAGGTACATTTGATTTTGAGGCTGACAGGGAACTGTTCACTGTATAAATATTATTTTTTTACAAGAACTTAACAGGACCTTACTGGGACAGAATTATATTTTATATATATATATATAATTCTACTCCTACTTGCTGTGAAGAGTTAAAGTGCTTATGTTTTTCCTGGGAAGTTCCTTTTTTGCTATTGCCTTTAATCAATAACCAGTATATCTGATTTGATACTGACTTCATTTAAATCTGCATATTTAAGGAAGGAGCTAAGATTCAGTATCATTTATGAATAAAGGTGCATAGTCTGCATTAACTACTGAATATCTGGTGTAATTATTTTATTATAATCACAGAATCACAGGAGTTGGAAGGGATCTCAAGAGATCATTGAGTCCAACTCCCCTGCTTAAGCAGGTTTCCTGCAATAGGTCACACTCCAGCCAGTCCATGTCTTGTTGAATGGTAATCTTCTAGTGTGTCAGCCACTTCTCCCAGCTCTGTATCATCAGAGGGTGGATTCTATGCTCTCATCCAGGTCATTGATGAACATGTTGAACAAGACCAGAGCCAGCACTGATCCCTTGGGAATACTGCTGATTACAACTCTCTGAGCTCTGCCTGTCAGCCAGTTCTCAATCCACTTTTCTGTCCACTTATCTATCCCACACTTTCTAAGTTTCATAACAAGAATACTGTGGAAGACGATGTCCAATGCCTTGCTGAAGTCAAGGTACGCAACAATCCACTGCTCTCCCCCTATCTACGCAGCCAGTAATGACATCATAGGAGGCTATTAAGTTGGTCAAGCATGTTTTCCCTTTGGTGAATCCATATGACTCCTGATAATTTCTCTTCCAATTGCTTGGAGAAGGTATCCAGAACAAGCTGTTCTATCACCTTTCCAGGAATGGAGGCGAGGCTGACTGGCCTGAAATAATGAGCCTCCTGTTTAGGCATGACCTCAAAATGTAGCCAGGCCAAAATTGTTCTACACTACTTAAAAGACTGTTTAGACCTTGCTCTAAAGTGAGTTACTTTAGACTGTGGCTACTGAGTAGCAACCAAAGTCTTTTCAAATTCTTTTTTTCTCTTTCTTGATTGCATATTTTGGTGACATCTCTCAGACAATAGCTTGTCTTCAGTGAAAAAAGTCTTGCAGCAACTAAGCAACAAGGAGAATGATTACATCAGAAGAGTGAAGAGGTTGAGAGAAGAACAGCGGGGAAAAGAAAATAAATTCTAATCACTTTAACGTATTTTTTAACTTTTTTTTTTTTTTTTTTTTGAGAAGTCAGCCAGTTCCAATAACTTAAGGCATGGTTCAAGAAGTATTTTTGACTTTTGAATTAATTACACCATACTTCAAGAGATTCTTTAAATGTAATGAATGTAGTGAACTCAATAGTCATCCTTGTTCTGACATTATGGCATAGGGGAGACAGCTTCATGTGAAGTGATGAAGCTGCATGTTCAGTTTTTGTCAGTTCAAGGACTGCTTGTTAGACACACATTCATGATAAGCAAAACTCCTAATGTTCTTTGGTCACTGACTTAGTTAAATAGACTGACTTTAGTAAGTTTTAGATAAACTAAAGCTTATTGGAGCAAACTTCCATGGTTCATTTGATACAGTTTATCATTTATTTATTTATTTATTTATTTATTTTTTGTGTGGGGTTGTTTTTTTTTTTTTTGTAATTCTCCAAAGCATCCTGTCTTGAAATTCATTTCAGAGTAGCATCTCTTAAGCCTGGAGATCTTCTAAATAACTCCAGAAGTGTTATATGAACGCTGACTTAGAAGGCAATGTACAATCCAAACCATACATTGATTTAGTTTGAGATAAATTCAAATATTTATTTACAATAACTCGGACAAGCCACCAACTCTTAGGGAGCTCTGCTATCACTTACTTTATCAAAATATGATAGATACGAAACAAATCTACAGAGGATATATATATAGACGTAGGAAGTCTTCAGGAGGTTTATTTACTTCAGACACAGAATAGTGGTGTTCAGGAACACAAGCTTGTGTTATCTTCATGTCAGTATGTCTCGCAACTGAAACTAGACTTCAGGATAGTTTTGCAACTTATCAGAAAGTTGCATATCAAAGCAAATAAGTGGATGCCAGAATCTCCCTGTCACTGGGGTCTGCAGAAATTCTTACAAAGCCTATGTAGAAATAACTCTTACGACAAGTTTATCCAGGAGATTCATCTTCAAAAAACAAGAATCGGGAATGAACTTTTCTTAAAGAAAGCGTTATGGTGGATGAGACTCATAAGCTTGACAGTTGAATTCCTGTCCTGTTTTGACACGCTTTAGTTGAATCTCAATGGACCCAGCTGAGGATTTTACATCTTCGTGAACAGATTCTTAAATTAGATAGGAATAAATTCTTTATACATATTTATAAGAGTTTCTTCACTTATTTATTTATTTATATTTTAAATCCAGCAATGAAGGAAATGATCCCAGCCACCATCCTATACCTAACCTATCAGATTAAGTAGACACTGTAGTTCTCAAAACTTTCCTGCTTTGAATAGGTGGATCTTGTTTCCCACAGGACCCTGCAAATATACAACTCCACGGAAAGCTTAGTGCCTTCTGTGACATGATCATTTTAATTTTAATGGAAGTTGAGATCACTTACCACCTTGAAGTGGTCACTCAGAAGCTCTAAAACTTCAATTCCACTCTCAAATGCGGGGAAAAGAACAATAAAAGAAAATTTCAAGACAGAGTCAGTGTGCCCTTATGGATTTTTTTTTTTCTGACCCAAATCTAGCAATCAGTGAAATGTATTATAAATGTATTATATTAAGAATTTCTGACAGAACAAACTGCATCCTAATACTCCTGTCTAAGCTTTAATACTGACACAAATGGCAACCATAAAGCCACTGAAAAAGATTGGGAGAATATATGTGTGGGACATTAGCTGTTGAAGAGCTTCTGCTTCACATTAGAAATTCTTGATCTTCTGAAAGGGATAGATTCATAGGAATATGAACAAATCTGAACACAATGGTCCAATGGCTGTCAGATCTCCCTGAGAAGTGAGAAGCCTTGACCAGTGTTGTCCTTATGGAGTTGAAGAGCTGTTGTAGTACTCCAAAACCAAGTTTGTAATTCTTGATTCTTTTCTTTGTTTTATCCTAAACACAGCGGGGAGATTAAAATAAAATAAAATAAAATAAAATAAAATAAAATAAAATAAAATAAAATAAAATAAAATACTGCATGATAAATCTTGCCAGAGTAAAAAGGAAATGTTCCTGAGCTTTAATTTACTAGACATAATAAGAAAGAAACCTACTTTATATTTGTGCTTATTGAGTTGAGCAGAGATCAACGCTGCACCTGTCACAGCTTCTCAGCCTCCTCTATTCTGGGTTGAGCAAACCTAGGGGCCTCAGTCACTTGTTCACTCTTGTTTACTCTTGTTCAACTCTAGTGAAAATTGGGTGATTGTGTTAAAAATAGTGTTTTGTAGCTGAGAATTTGCTCTATCAGTGTTATTGTGCTCTCTGCATCTGATGTTTTCTCCATGCAAACAAACGGAAGGCACTACTTTTGGAAAAATCTAGTTGTAATAACTGATGTTGCAATTAAATTTTGAAGTGTCAGAGTAATAAATAATGGGAAACTGTATTTTTATATATATATATTTTTAATTAATGTAGATCAGTTTGCAATTGCATTGTGTTATAGAGAACAGAAGCTACTGTTTGAAAAGGTATGATATTCCCTCTTCTTCATCCTCCACTATGTAAGTGAAAAATATTAAAAAGCCTAAAGACTAGGGATATGCTGTAATGCTTAACTTTTAGAGGCTCACACAAAACATCTAATTTTGCATTAAGCTGTCATTCACTTCTTGCTTTTCTCCAAGACTTACTCACTCATTTTGGGCTAGATTGTGCCATTGATTTTTAACAAGTATTCCCCACTGACGTTAATAGAAGGGTCTGCTCAAAAATCAATGGCCTGGTCTGGATCACCATGAGATTCCCCACAAGGAAAGTGCCTGGTGCCTCATAGAAAGAGGCTAAGTGGAAGTACTGGTAGTGTGGCAGCTGGAAAATGGAAGGAGGGCTGATAGGAAATGATGCTCAAAAATAGAAACTGAGCTGAAGGTGATGTTTTGGCTCTTAGGCCTTCTTCATCCCGTGTGCTGACAACCAGCATTTTTCTGTCTTCCTCAGCTGGAGGAAGGCCTCACAGAAGAATATTGCCTTCACCCTGGTCTGCATCCCTGTGTGTATTTTAGAGATAGGAAGAGTGTTGTTGGGGCAAAAGCAGTGGGGAAGAGGGAGTTCAGAAGAAAACTTATATTATTTGTCCTAAATAACAGCCTCGGAGGAGCATGTCCCCAGAGTTACTCTGACTTCAGAATTCTGTCCAGAAACTGTGCTGGTAAATAATTATTTACAAGTTATGTGCTACTAACTTAGCTAAACCTGGAGTACACAAATGTTACTCCAGAAATTGCTATCTAAATATTACCCTAGAGTTGATGTCTTGCAGTTCCTGGTCCCGGCCTCTGCTTGCACCAGGAGTTTCATGGAGGTGGAGCATTCAACTCTAGGTCTCAACTGCACAAATGGGACCTACTTCAGGTGTGCAACCATGGAAGTAGCAGCTTGTAGGATATATTCACAGAAGCTTGATTTATGCTTGGTTAGGAGTTTGGGCAGCCAGGTTCTTTTAAAGATATACATCTCAACAGTTGTGTCATAATTTGTGTGCCAACCTCATTTACATACCTCCTTTAAATTGCTGGTTTTTAATTAATATGTAAATGTAGACTTTTTAAAATAATGCCCTTGAATTTGAGGAGATAATGCCAGAAAGAAATCAAAACATTAACTCTTCGTTCAGCTGAGTAGCTAGTGTTTTTTGCGTCTCACAGAGATCTCTTACAGATGCATTCCAGTAGCATACATGTGAACTTACTCTGCTAAAAATAGGTTTGCCTTTGACAGATGTGGCCTTAGGCATGCAGAGGCTGTGACATTCACAGGCATAAAATATGAAAGCCTAAAACACAGTGGATGCAGCTTTCCGATTTTCTCAAAATAAAGGGATGCAGTCTCATGTAGGAAGGAGTACGTGCATCCTCCATAACAAACCTAAATATTATTGTTTAGAATTACAAGAATTATCAAAAATAGCATTTAACACTTTTACAGTGTTTTCTATTCAAAACATTGTGCAAGCTGTAAGAAATTAACCAGTAAGATAGCTGATTTGACATGATGTCTTCTTGGCTTAGGATAGCCATGGCTTTGGGTAAAAATATATACAGCAGTGAACAAAATTGTGTCAGAGAGCAAAACACAGCAAAGACTGTACAGCCGTGAGTGTTTCTGGAACCAAAAGAAATAAAGTAAATTTCAGGCATGGGCAACTTTATTGTTTCTTGCTCCTAACCTGTTTCAGTTACATTATTTAGTTAGTTAGTTAGTAAGTTAGTTATTAAAGTGATTTTCTATCTAGGAATGTAACTATAATGAGATGCTTCTTCAGCTGCTGTTGGCCCTTAGGTGCTTTGGAAATGACAGCTTTGTAAAGAAAATTCGCTAGCCCTCTCCAGTTCCTCTTACAGTTCCTCTGTCAGTCTCTTCCGAGACTGCTGAGGAGTTGAATAAGTTTCATAGTATGGAGCTTCTCACCTGCACAACTTCTGTCCTGGATGTAGAAATATTACTTATCTGTTCTATAATAAATTATCATCATACTGGATAAATGTTTTCTCTTGACATTGATACAACAGGTGTCTGTGTTCATGGCTGGCTGAAATGAACTTCCAGGTATGGCAGACATTATAGACTAATGGCTGAAGTATGAAGGGAACCTTGAAGATGATGGTTGAGCATCACACAGTGCTTTGCTTGTTCTCTCCCTTCCCAGAGGGATGGGAGAGAGAATTGGAAAAAAGGGAAAACAACAAAGTAGAACTTGTGGATTGAGATAAAACTATTTACTAAGAAAAGGAAAATAATTGTGACAAATGTATATATGCATATACATAAATGTATGTGTATAACAAGTGATGCACAAGCAATTGCCCACCACCCCCTGACTGATGCCCAGCTAGACACTCCAAGCAGCCTAAGAGCACCCTCTTGGGTGCTGAACTCCCACTCCCTTGGAATTGTCTTTTGCCTGATGGCATATTGTATGGAACATCCCTTTGGCCAGATTGAACAAACTGTCCTAATCCTGTTCCCTCCCAGCTCCTTGGGCTCTTTGCTGAGGATGGCTTTGGATCTACAACACTGCTTAGCAGCAACTATAAACATCAGTAACATTTTTCTTCTAGAATTGAAACATAGCATCATACCAGGTGCTACAGAGAAAGTAACTCTATCCCAGCAGGAACTAAGACATACCGTATAATACAGATGGGAATTTTGTTTTTGGTCTTGAAAGACAGACACAGTCCCTCATTGTGCAAGATGGAGTACAATTCTTTAACTGAGTAATTTTACAAGGAAGAGAATGGAATACAATGGAAGGGAAATGACGGATTAATTATTTTGGAAATGGGTGGTGAGGTGATTTGGTAGACATAGCAGATCAGAAAAAAATTTAAAATCCTGAGTAGAATTGTTCTAGAAAATGTGAGAAACCAGAATCTTCCATAGCTGTCAGGAGGACAGTGTCATGGCTATAGGCATCAGCTGCAATACCTGCAGGCTTATGGTAGAGTCTTGTGCTGCAGACATAAAGACAGCGTCCAGAGAACAATTTTGTAGATAAAAATGGCAACTACTCTAATTGGTAGTGACCAGAAATTACAGAATTATAATGCAAATGTAGCTGAGTAGAGAGGTAGAGAGAGGAATTTAAAGCACAGTTTTTAGTATTCCACATTTTCCAGTGAATGTCTTTCAACAAGGAAATTGTGGAAAGCACGATATGTCTATAGAATATGGCACTGTCAGAGAGGAGAATGAGTTGTACTTACTGGAATGCATATGGAAGCATGTTTCTGAGATTATATTTTTCTGTTTTTTGGTTTTTTTTTTTGTTTTTTTTTTTAATACACACTAAATGTAGAACTTATTTTTTATGAACAATTTTGGTTAAAGTTTGCAATTTGTTTGTATTTTCCTGAAGTTTTACCTATAGATAGATACAGATTATTTCCTTCTGAATAAGCTGCAGACAGTATGCCCTACAGCTCAGCATTTTAACAGTTATTTTTTTGTTGTTATGATTATGCTCAATTGAATGACATATAAAATCTGTCACTTCTGCTTGTCCATTCCTGTTATATTGAGATTGCTATTGGTTAATTTAATGACATACAAACTTCAAAACAAAGTTGCTGTATCTCCTTTCTCTAATATTGGGGTTTAAACTGCTCCTCCAAATAATCTTATTAAAAATACCTAAATGTGATTCCAAGAGGGAAACTCTAAATCTCATGAAGCTGCAAACAGCACGTTGCATCATAGGATAACACTAGCAGCAATTAGTGTTTTTTCAAAGTGTGAGTAGTTCTTGGAATCTAAACAAAAGAACACACGAAGCTACAGGGGGTTATTTCCTGCTGCAAAAATAAGGTAATCTACATGAAATTGTTGTTGAAGCTGGAGGTACTTAAAGGTGTTTAAAACAGGGAAATTATTGTTTCTTAAGTTAAATTACAGAATTTACGTGTAAAATCAATTTTAATAAGAAATAACCATGATGATATTCTAGCAAAGTTTTAGCTATACTAATGAGGGATTCACTTAGCTTCAGTTATGCTATACAAGAATTTACATGCTGCACAGGTAGCTCACTGGCAAAGAAAATAAGTGGAATTTTCTCCTTGACTTGTTGCTTCATGATGGGCCATTCTGGTTTTAGGCAGATTTTTGTGTGTGTGTGTGTAAATAATGCTGGCAAGGTGCACTGCCTGGTTAGTCTGATCCAAGGCATCAGTTCCCATTCTTTTTGCCACTGGACAATTAATTCCCATGGAAGTAATGGAAACAGCCTCTGTGACGGTAATGGTTAAAAAATCATAAGGCTCACAATTAAAAGTTGTCTGTGAGAAAACAGTAGGGACATTATGTATTAAAATATGTAAACAAATGTAGCCCTCAAGATCTAAAATAAAAAATACCTTGATCTTCAAGATTTTTCAGGTCACAAACTGTTTTCCAATTCGGTAGCTACAGTGTTTCAAACCTCAGCAAATACACTGAAACAGGTTTCATAAGGCTGCCTTCTATGAGACAACTATTTGATATATTATATATTCCACTGACATTTTTAAATAAAGATTTCTTTGTATGTGTAAGAGCACTGTGAAATCATAGTCTCTTATTCTGTAAAATCTGATGTAATCTATAGATCTTTTCTGCAAAGTGTAGTCCACTCTTTTGAGACACTCAAAGACTCCTTCAGACATTTTGCTCATGTCTTCTTTGTTGTTGTTGTTGGTGGTGGTTTTTGTTGCTTTTTTTGGTCTGCTTTTCCACAGCTCTTTTCTTTATGCCCTCCAGTATATATCCTGCTCTCTCCCTAGTCTCAGCAAATCCGTTATGTCTCTTTCTTCCACACACCTTTTAACTTTTCTGTCCTTCTCATTCAAGTACAGACAGGTGATCTTTTTCTTAAGTTAGTGAAGTATCTCTGAGCCTAATCACTCATACCATAAGGTTATATGGTTATTTGTCACACCAACCAACAACTCTGAACTGGCTTAGTACACTGAATAAACAGATTGGCATAAATGTGTGGAAAACGTGCCCTTCATCTGAACAGGAAAACCTGCCCCTTGCTAGAATTGTTACTTTAAGACTTCAGTTATGACAAGAAGCACAAAACCAAAATTACAGTGCATTTTATGTATGCTTAGCCATCACAGGAGCAGTAGAAGCTGAAATAAATTTATGGCTCTTTATAGTATATAATATCTGATGATCACCTCAACATGTACATGCATATTCTGAAACTACTGAATATGGAGATTTTAAAGGTGAGCTATGTGACTTATCTCAAAGTCTTTTGTTATCAACACAGTATAATGGATAGGCAGCAATGTCATAAAATGCTTTTTAAAAAAACCCTCAATCTTCTATTTGAGTTCCCTGGATTCTTTAAAAACAGCTGATCCAATAAAAGATATATAGACATAAGCTTTAATAAGCATATCTGCCTGTGCACAGATATACACTCCAATAGGGCATTATTGCCATCTCATTGCTAGGTTTAGGGTGTCATTCCTGCCTTTTCTTAATTAGATTTGAATTGCAAAGTCACGCTTCAGAAACAGCTGGGCTCATTTTAAGACTCAAGAAATACTATTTGTATTGCTCCATGTTTCCCATTAAGAAGTAAACACTATTTTTTTCTCAAGTAAGTTATTTGGATTATATTCTAACTAAAATGAGGAATAAAGAAATTCAAATTTTCATGACAGCAAAGGGAGTGCCCCTCTCTAGATGCATCTGTGGTTGATCTCAGACCTCAGAGCTCACAGACAGTTCAATATGTAGTGTGTGCATGGCAGAAACCACAGACATTGTCTGGACCAAACCCTTTCTGGAGAACTCCAGACCTCTGCTCTCATATCAGAAGGGATTATTGTCATAAATGTGTACCTTCAAGTATAGTTTCATTGGAACTGATTGACATAGTACCAATGTTTTGAATGGATGTTTTTGTTTGTTTGTTTGTTCGTTCTTGTTTTTGTTTGCCGCCTGTCATATAACAGAAAACTGGAAATAAAACATCAAGTAATAAACCAAATAAAATAAACCAAATCCAGGAGGAGGCTGCAATGATATCTATAAACATCTATGAACTTCTGATTAAAAGAAGGCACTGACAATGAAATTCAGAGTGTAGAAAAGAGCACTGATCTTGTCCTGTTGAGTGCAGTTCTCAGGTACTCACACCAAGAAATGCTGCACAGTTAAGACTGCTGCCTCCCCTCTGCAAAATTTTCTTTGCCTTACTTGCCAAAATGCACATCACAAATACAACAAAACGCCAAGTTGGAGATAATGGTTCTAATGTTGCCACTGTGAAGGTTTGCAACCATATGAGCAATTGGACACTTTCAGTGGCTGTATGACATTTTGAGTCCTTACAGCTGGTGACAACCTCTCTCATTGTGCACTCTTACCTTGAGGGAGCACACACACAGTCAGATGAATGTTACTTTCTTGTTTCTTTATGTTATGCCAAGGAAAGGTGTTCTCAAAACAACAACCTGGCATTGAAGGACTTTGGGTACAATACTCTGTAGCCACTTCTCTCTCTGTGACACTGTAGATTTTTCTTTTTGGAAGAAAGAAATCATGAAAATGATACTTACTATTTATATATATTTGTATATAAAATGATCATACTGACTATTTTCATTGGTAGTAATTGCAAACAAACTTTTTTTTTTTTTTCATAGCACTTCTGAGAAACTAATTTTCAAGATTAGGCACAAAGTACCCATGACAAAATACTGCATAGTCAGTAGGAGAGGTACTCCAGCCCACTGATCATCTTTGTGCTCTTCTTCTGGACCTGCTCCAACAGGTTGCTGTCCTTGTGTTGGGGGCCCCAGAACTGGACATAGTACTACAGGTAGTATCACACGAGAGCAGAATAGAGGAGCAGAATCACCTCCCTTGACCCTACTGGTCACATTTCTCTTGATGCAATCCAGGATACAGTTGGCATTCTGGGCTGCAAGTGCACTTGAGTTACATGGTGTGTGGTACTGTCTTGCTTTCCTGTTATGTTACCTATATTATGAACCTTTTTTTCTTATTCACAAGACTCAGAATTCCTAAAACAGATATGTAGCCTGTGCTGGAACAGGGCAGTTTTGTGAACACATATTTGCATGAGTACTGGTATTAGCCTTAATGGTACTCGCACTTTTGCCAAGGGAAAAAAGATGTAAGTGCAAAAGTTTTCACAGGCCATGCTGACATTAATGGAGTGAACTGTTTTTTTGTTGTTGTTGTTTGTTTTGTTTGTTTGTTTGTTTTCTTTTTAACCAAAATAGTATTTGTTGTTTCTTACTGCTGTTCTATTTCTCTGTCTCCACAGCAAGCAAAGGTGGTGAGGAACTAATGAGTTGTCTAATACCTTTCTTTACCTCTCTCGGATTGTTCCTTATAGTATATTTTTCAGTGTTTTGTGTTGTTTTGTTGTAAAGGACATGATCCCACCATTTCCCCTGGAAATCTTTTCAGCAGTCTAATAGAATTTGCCATTAGGAACATTTTTCCTTTGTTCAGCTCACATTTTCCTTTTCTTGATTTCATTCACATACTTCTATTTAATGGTAATAATCTGACAATCACACTGTATCATCTTTCCAGATACATTCCCAAACACTAGGAGCCTAATTCTGCACTCTTTTCTAACAGTGACTCAGTGATGATGAAAATCTGATCTCCAAGGGCAGCTCTGCAAGGTGCAGTGCATATCTCCCAGTTCAGTGCCACCCTCTTGGATCCAAACCTTCTGCATTTGTGTTCAAGCCCCCTCATCACATTGCCCTACCTATTTGGCCTAGATATTTGACCTACTTTTGCCCTCTCTTTTTGACTGGTGATGTAGGTGTGAGGTAGAAATTTGGTCAAGAACCTCATTCTGATTTGATTTTTTTGGAGAAAAGCAAACAAATGAACAAGAAAAACAAAAAACAAAACAACAACAAAACCCACCACCACCACCAACAAAACAACCAAAACCAAACCAAAACAATACAACCAATGCAAAACAAGCACATTCTTTGTGATCTTGCATGGGAAAATATCTGTGGAGACCACCTTCTTTTGATTTTAGTTCTAATCCTCTTGCTATCCTTCATTACCTTCCATATCTCTGTAGGGAATTGTCTTGTTTTTATTTTTTATTTGACCTGACATAAGTATCTCTCCATTTTACAAGAAGGCATTTATTTGTTTCACTGATATCTAAATTCTCTTTTGCCATTTGCCTCAGGCTTGTGTTGTATTATCCCTGGCCAGGGATCTGTGCACATAGTACAGTCCTATGGTCCCTGAGCCTGTGAGCAACATCTGTAAATTACCATCACTTAATAGTTTGGCAAAAGAGCCCCCATTATAATTTTATTTACAGTTATTTGCATACCAGAACTCTTCCTTTCTTTCAACTGTGCAGTAAATGTAAACAAAACATATGTTTTCACAATTTATCTAAATAATGAAAATACTTTTTTTGTTTGTTTGTTTTGTTTTTAATATTTAGTTATTTTGACACTATTTTTAAGGGTTGGTTTCACAACAGTCGATATTCGCAACAGTCTCTGTGACTGAAAAATTTGTGTAGGTTACAGTGTATTCTCATGAACTCAAAACATTTATTAATTTTAACCTCATGATTCATATTAGCACAGCATAAATAGGAAAGATTCCAGGTATTATGTATATTCACAATGAATGATAACTTCTTGCTTTCACACCATCAATTATTATATTTGGTGGTGGTTTTTTGTTTGTTTGTTTTGTTTTGTTTTGTTTTGTTCTTAACCAACAGAGCAATAGGGTCTGGATTTGTTCTCAGCAGAGACATATTTCTGGCAAGGCAGTGCAGCTGACTGCTCACTTGAATGTTTAAATTAATGCTCACTTATGCAGAAGTATGCCAGCTACCGATGCATAAAACCAGCTTCTGTAGCACCTGTCTCTTATCTCATTCCCTAACATGGCCCAACTTCACTTACTTTTTTGAAATATTGGTGCTCTGTTTGCACCTTCATTATTCAGTATTCATTATACAGATAAGTATACATCCTTGCATCCCTGAACAGCTCTTTTCTTAGCTTAGTAGTTACAGCTTTCAGGTTTCCAGTCTGCTTTCCATGGTGCAATCCTTTCTTTAACAGAACTCTTCATATATTATAAACTTTACTCATACACCCTCTACTTAATGCTTTTTGCGGTCTGACAATATTTTGCTAGAGAGCAGAGAACACAAAAATGATGAGGCAACGTAAGTGCCTCCTGTCCGACAGCAAAAATGTGGTTCCTCTCCAGGCTTTGATTTGGTGACATTCTGCAGGAAGCAAAAAAGGGTGCAAATTGGTTTTGTTTTGTTCTTCTGTCAAATTTCATTGAAGTTCTTGTTTCTTGTCCACTGCCATCCAACTTCCCATAAACTGTAGGAAGTCATTCGTCCTGCTGAAGTAAACAGAAGCAGGACCTTTAAGAAGGAGATTTTTAGGCATTAATACTGATTATTAATGCTAAAAGAAATATTGTAACAACAATAAGATCAGTAGAAGATGAGATGTTTTTCTTTCTTGGGGATTTTAAGATTGCTATCTTCACATATTTGGAGTAAGTAGAGAAGTAGAGGTCCAGCAAGTGACAAGAGTGCTCAAAGATGTCATTTGCATAGCGATCTCAAAAACACAATTTGAAGAGTTGGAGCAAATGAGAGGGATGTTTTGGCATGGAATCCAAGAGGAAGAACAGTCTTGAAAGGCATAGCCTGTGCTGATCATGGGATGGTGTTGCTGACAGGGCTGTGCAGCTCATATTTCATGCTTGCGGGGGTTTGGCAGCTAAAATTATTATTTAAAGACAGCCTTTCATATTTATCAAGTTTTTAAAATTGTTTCCTTATTCAGTCAGGGAACTTTATCAGTGCTTATTATAACAATATTGGCAAAATGTGGAAAAATACTGGTTTTGTCTATTCTGTGTTTTCTAGAAGTTTGAAACTGTAATACAAATCTAACTTGACAAGAAATTGATTTTCACAGTCTAAAGGAATATTATCGGATATTTAATATTCTTTGTGCAGTACGCAGAAAAAGAATCATATATGTGTGATTTAAAAGGTTTTCAGCCTCTCAAATATTCCCTGTAAGCTCAGTAAGTCTGTTTGTATATATTCAGCCAAATATAGCACTCGTGGGGTGTGTATATATGGGTAATATATGTGTACATAAATGTATATAACTTTGTATATGAGCGCGTAACATGCCATCTTTGAAATTTCTTAAGCATACATATCTGTCAATCTATGGAGAATTTCCAATTTCTCTCTCTCTTAGCAAGAGAATCAACCCAGATTGACCTACTGTCTTGTTCATACAGTTCCATCATCAGACTAAAAAGCAGGAATAATGTCACATGAATCACTGGAAATAACACAAAACAAACGTAAGAGATTGCAATGTAAACTCAGTTCTGTTCCTTCTGGTGTATCTAAAATAAATAATCTCCCACTTGGCAAATAGTTAGGCGTGCAGGAGTTCCCTTCAAGGTAGCTTGCTGTGACTCACATGCATAACATAAAACACAGATACCGCCATGCAGAGGGCTTGTTTATTGAATTCCCCTGATGGCTACATCTGTGTTGGGAATTGGCAGCCCTTGTACACATAGAAGCCCTCAAAACTCAGCCTAGAGAAGCATTTTCCCCATAGGCATAATTGTTTTTTGTCAAGAGTAGCACAGTGGAGCACTTTTGTGAGAACTGTAACCAGAAAGTTCTCTGCACAGATGGTTGCATTGATAGAGATTATTCAGTAAGGACAAATACAGCAGGAGTGTAAGCCAAATTATGGAACATCATGTTTGTGAGTTAACCTGCATTTCCAGGTTGCTTTTCAAAGGGTGAAATAGTTTGCTTATGTTGAGCAATCCTTTGTCTTTCTATATAACATACAGCTAAGAGATTCCCATCTTGAGTGACAGATGATACAGCAAGCAGTCTAACTATTGTGTTATTATTTGCAGTGATGCTACTGGGGAACGAAGTTAAAACAGAGAAAATTGCTTTTTTTTCTTTTCTTTTTGTTTTCCTCAAACTGATTTTCCTACAAGCAGTGCTAAAAAATCTGCTGTTTCAATGCATTCCAAAGGCCCAGTCCTGTAAGACTCATCTCCACATACCTGCACTGCAGCAGGGTCCCACACCTCTGTCCTGCACTAACGCCCAAAGGCCCTGTGCACACACATACATTAGTCATTGCACTGAGCCCAACAGGGGGCTGACCTGCTGACATGACTGCACCAGGAATGCACAATGCCTTATTCTCGTGGCAGTGCTACAAACGCATCTAACATTGCAGCCATGACTGAAAGACAGAGCCAGTGGATAGGCAACTTTATTCTAAAGCATAGGCAAATTAGAGAGAAGAAGGATTAGCAGGTCTTAATGGTGTGGCAGTTTTGGACACGATTTGTTTTTTAAGGGAATAAACAAATAATCAAACAGCAGCAAGTGTGTATTTAAAATGATCACCAAAGCACTTCTAAGAAGCATTTTCTGCAAAAGTATAATTGGCACATTGTATTCCTACATGCTTTTATGTTTTAAAACAAATCTACTTAACTTCAGAGAAGGGCAGCATCATTTGGGGGTTATAGGGAGTGTAGGCTTCAAAATGGGAAAAAAACATGTTTTAGCTAACTTCATGGAATGTCTTGAAACTGTTAGTATTACTGTCTTGAAGGTACGGACAGTAAATATCTCCCCACCTTTCTTTTCTTTAGAAAGTCCAGACTTTGTCACAACATCAGAATGGCAGCTTGTGCTAGCTGCAGCCGTACAATAGCTCCTTATTGCTTGTATTGGAATTCTAGTTTTTACCAGTTCATACAAAGAATATAAATACGATATTCAAATGCAATACTTTATGTCCCCATAATTTTTAATGAACATTGAATAAAATGGGCTTTCTCAGCAGCAATCTAAACTCTGAAAAGAGTGTTTTTCAACCTTAAACTTTCCTGCGTATTTACATCTCTATTGTATGTCTTTCTAATGCTCAGCTCTCTGCCATAGTTAATAATCTTTTCTCCTTTTTCATTCTGTGTCTGCTGATTCTGTGTATTATGATAGCAGCTAATTACCAGCTTCAGTAGCTAAAAGGAAATGAACTCAGAAAATGAAAATAGGGGTTAGGTCAGAGATTAGAAAAAAATTCTTCACCAGAGTTGGCTGGTTTCTCTTTTCCTTGCTGCAGGAAGCACAAGTCTATGCCAGCCAATGTCTAAGGGAGCACTGAGCATGTTCCAGGCCAGAGCTGGACTGCAAACCTACCTCATGGAAATGATGGAGGAAGTCTGAGCCCAGGTGTGAAAGCAGGACCTGGGGGGACAGTGAAAATATTTAGGTTGTTTGTAACAATGTGTTCATAAAGAGTTTATTCTGCTCAGATTATTTGGTCTTTAGCTTGTAAAATAGCTATATGTATTGTACCTGTGTGGAAAACAGTCAAAACTGTATGAATGAAGCTCAGTCCAGCAAAGTTATCATATACATCACTCATGATTAAGTAGATTTTGTGCCAGGCCAATGTTTTCTAAAGAGAATTTTGCATGAATCTCCAGTAATGGCAGTGCCTTAAAAAAATATACTCACTCTGAGGCAGTAAGCCTCACATTCATTGAGGCAAAGAGCAAATGTTCTTTTTATTTCCATTTCCCAGGAGTAGAGATATACAAGGGGTGAAGAGTTTACTGAAGGTCAAGTACAAGATAGCAGAGCTGGTATTAAAATTGGAGCTTTTCCAGTCCTGTTCCTATACTTGAGGCACTTCATATTGCTACTTCTGTTGTACTTTACTCTCATAAAAATGATTTTTTTTATGACAAGAATGTTAAAGAGTAAAATATCTGAAACATTAATGTATAATTATTTTTGTGTCCTACTATCTATAAACTGAGTCTCAGTACATGAACACGTACCTGCGTCATTCTAATTCACAAAGAATAAAAGAGAGAAGGAATTGTTCTTTAAAATTTTATTAAACAAGAAAAAAATGAGTGTGCTTTGTAACAAGCATCCCTTTCTAATGTACTTAATAATTCTATGTTTCAGAGCAGTGACTTATCTTCCAGAGGAGAATGAACGAGATGTTAGTTTGGAACTATTCCTGGAATTAGATCAGCATGAGGTCTCCTCTACCAATCTAAGGTAATACTACTGAAATGCAAGAAATTCGAAGTGATGTATGTCCAGCTGACCATTTACTGACAGTGTCAAGCCTGGCAAACATTCTGTATGCCTGCAGTCAAAAGAAGAAGGAGAATGGGTAACCCCTGGGACATCACTCCCAGGCATGGCAAACACACATTTCTCTCCGAGGAGTATTTATTCAGTGGAACACATGCTTCTCTCAGAGGTGGACAGGTTTACTAATAGTGGTAGCCCAGAATTCTGCTACCATGGAGCACCTTTTTGAGGTCACTGTGAAGAATAGCTAGGCAGTTTTTTACGCACCAACACAGCCTAACAGCAAATACAGCAGCAGAGAAATCCTGCTTTCCTTTAACCTGGAGTGCACCAGAGAAGGTTTCAGTTGCAATCATTTTGCATCACGATGAGCCTGATCTAAAACGAGGGCGGAAGCAGCCCTACTGGGACTTGTACACATAAGTAAGTCAAGTATGATTTGCCAAGCGATATGCATGAAAACTAATTTGCTTGCTGGAGAATATTCTTTTGAAATGTTTTCTTTAAATGATTTCTGCAGCTCAAAAGCAGCAGAAAATGTATCCAGGTCTGAGGTATGTCTGCCTCATTCTGCTTCCTTAAGGTTGCATCAATTATGTATGCCCTTGTCACTTTGGATAACAGCCTGGATAGATACTAATTGAAGATATTAATTATTATGTAATGACTTTCACTAATTATTTTTCTCTTTCGAGTATTTTAAAATAAATTGATTGTGTTGACAATAGTATGCTGTGATGAATGGTTGTTAAGATGTCTCTAGTGCAAAATGAAATACCATTTCTGCAATAATTTCAGTGATACCAAATCAGCATCATTTTAATAATATTATGGGTAGATTACACTTTTTTTTTTTTTGCCTTTTTGGGAGTGGGAATATCCTTCATATTTACTATTATTCTTTAAAAACTTCCATAAATGCACTCAAATTATTTTCAAAAGCACATTTAAAGATTCTGATACATATTGTAAATGACACAAATCCTTCATGTTCAGAAACTTCAGAAGTTTGTCTTGATTTCAGTGGGAGCTCTGTAAATCATATGCTGAAATATGTATATATTTTTTTAAGAAAAAAGCTTTAACAAAATTTTTTTTGCAACTTTATCACATATTTCATCTAGCTATCCAAAACTCATTAACACAAATTCAATGAAAGTTTTATGTGCTAGTACTCACTTGTGAGAATTATGGTTTCTTAACATCTCTTAAAGACAAATGCTGCTGCATTTTCTAACAACTGTCTCGATTTCATTCTTGTTGCCAATCTGAAGTGCATCACAGTGCATATATACAGTTCCCATTGTTTAAGAGGAATTATACACATAAATTAAAACATGTATATATAAACATATAGGCACATTCCCCTCTAATTTCTGGTGGCCTCTTCTTCTAGAAGTAAATTAACAACTTACATTGTTCTAATGTGTGTGCGTAAAGAGTACATTATTCTGTAACACAAGTGCCTTGACAATTTCTTACTTCATTTAAGCAGCATTTCAAGTATTTAAATTCAATGAAATACTTAATCTCCTCAGTATTTTTAACTACAGCACTACTCTTATTCTGTGAAAGTGCTAATGAGATCTCAGACTGATTTTGGTGATCTGTTCTTATGTATGAGTAGCTCAATAGTCTTCTACAGTATAATAATGGAAACAGTACTGTAACTAGAACATAGTAAAATACATTCTACTACCAAAAAAAACCCCACAAAACAACAACACAAACAAACAAACAAACAAACAAACAAACCCCAAACCAAACAAAAACCTTTAGAAGAACAGTGAGTACCTTCATTTAAGTACAGAGAACAGACATGGACGCAGATTTCCTTGCTGTGCTGCACGACTGCTCCTCAAGAATAGCTTTGTTGAAATTTCATGTAAATGCTACTGTAACCCTGTCTGAACTCTTGGGGATGCAGTGAAAACCACCATACTAACCAGTAGCATTGTGTTTGTCTTAAGTCTTTTGGAACAGTTTGCGTCCATTTGAGCTGACTTGGATCAGTAAGAGGTCTGGAGTTAATGTGTGTTTTTTCATCTTCTGAAGAATGGAGATTATTTGATAAAATGCCAACAGATATTTTAATAAAATAGGTTCAGGACTAGCTGCTGTTACTTCCAGACTTTTTTTTTCTGTGTGTCCTGCTGAATCTCGAGCATTTCTTTGCCATGTTTTATGTTTTGAGCAGGAGTGAGGCTGTTCCTCACCCAAGCACGGTCCATTCCTGGTGGCTGGGGTCTTTCTCTGCACAGACAAGACATAAAGGTAGCTCTTAATAAGAACAAGTGATGGGATTTAGGCAGAATTTGACGACTAGGTTCAGGACAGTCATGTACTTCATTATTGCAAGGTAACTCACTGGATTTGACATCAGGTTCTGTCAAGTAAATCTGTTGGTGAATTAATGATAGATATGTGTGTAGAGAATCAAATATATCCTGCATAGGGATATATTTTTTTTAAAAGCAAGGTTGCTAAGCAAAGTTCCGTCCTTCCTAGCATCTTCTGCTGGCATGCTGCCACCACCTCCACAATCTACCACATTCTGCTTGTAAGTTTCATTAATGAAATTAAATGGTCCCATGATGGGATGGCCTCTCCTGTATTTAGTAACACATTTTAGTAGCCAGGATGAAAGCAAGTGGTTAAAGACGTATCAGAGGTAACCCCAAATGCCTTCTTCTTTTATATTTTCACATCATAACAAATTTTTAATTTTAATTCTCTAATTAGTTATACTTGGCACTGTCAGCCAAACTCCTATCAGTCTTGGAAGGTATACATGTCACATGAACAATGACTCCCTTTTGTTATCATTTTATGGAAAAAGAGATAGTGTGCATGAATACATGTGATAAAGATAAAAGACAAGCCCTTCCCCAGCATAAAGACCTTGGAAAGCTCTAAGTTTGGAAGTTCTTAGTAAGTCCATATGGCAAAAGTTTAATTAGAAGAGAATTGTGCAGTTTAGCTTTTGAAGTGTAAGAATTAAGGTATCCTTTGAAATCCTTATGATGTTATCACATGCAGTTCTCACTTATTCAGTGAATGGAGGTGGAAGGTAAGATCTTCAAAGCTGTAATGCTGGTATCTTTAATTTATATAAATGGAGTCACCAATAATTGACTTTGGGCATCTTCTGTACATAATGGACAGGGCAGTGAGATCACAAGGCTTTATTCCCAGTACTATGCTGGTCTTGACACCAGTCTTGAAATATGCTGTGATCCTACATGGCTTACTTCTGTAGATGGACAGGATTAGACTTTTGCAACTTCAAGGGAATTTCTCTTGAAAAGTGGACATTTATTTTCTACCTGTGAAGGTAGTGATAGGGGTTAATGTATAAGCAGTAAACTACAGGACTATTAAAGCAGAAGTCTTCTGAGCGTGGTAGAAAAGGAGGGAATGGACTCTTTTTCCCCCCTGAATCATGACCAAATGTGCTTTCCTTTTGTAAACATCTTTTGTAACATCTTTGTTGGAAAAAGGGATAGTGGAATTGGGTGCACCATCAGCAAGACTGCTGATGACACACAGCTGAAAGTTGTGATTGAAATGCAGGAGGGAAGAGGTACCATTCAGAGACACCTGGACAGGCTTGAGAGGTGGGCCCTCATGGGGTTCAGTAAGGCCAAGTGCAAGGTCCTGAACCTGAACTGGGGCAGTCTCAAGCACAGACACAGCCTGGCTGATGAGTGGCTTGAGAGCAGCCCTAAGAAGAAGGACTTGTGGGGTTCTGGTGGATGTAAAGCTGGACATAATCCATCAATGTACATTACCAGCTTGGAAGATCAACAGTATCCTGAACTGTATCAAAAGAGGGGTGGCCAGAAGTGACAGGGAGGTGATTGTTCTCTCTTCTCTGACATTGTGAGGTTCCGTATGCAGTACTGCATCCAGGCCTGGGGTGTCCAGCACAATAAAGACATGGAGCTGTTGGAATAGATCCACAGGAAGGGCTATTAAGATGATTAGAGGGCTGGAGCACCTCTCTTGTGTAGACAGGCTGAAGGAGCTTGACTTGCTCAACCTGGAGAAAGGAAGGCTCTGAGGTGACCTTATTGCAGCCTTCTTGTACTTGAAAGGGGTCTACAAGAAAACTGAAGAGTATAGTGGTAGGAAAATAGGTAATTGTTTTAAACTAGAGCTTTAGATTAGACATTTGAAAGAAAATCCTTGCTTAGAGTGTGCTGAGACGCTAGAACAGATTGCCCGTAGAGTTATAGATGGGGGTTAGACATGATAACCTTTAAGGTCCCTTCTTATACAAACCATTTCATGATTCTATAATTGTATGAAATCAACAATCTAAAGTTTGTATTGTGCTTCTTCTCCCCTTTAGATAATCTATATAATTCTCTTCACTATACAGGGAATGCTATAAATATTAATGTAAGTATAGAAATAGAGAAGACAGCATCTGGTGCATTTTTAAGCATGGAGCAGAGAATTCTGTCTGAAGGCTGCAGGATCAGTTCTTATTTTCAAAGGTGCTTTTCTCAGCATTACCTCATTATCTGTAATGCTTTGATTAAATAGCTGAAAGTTTTGTGTTGTTTATGTGTCCAATACAAGAAAGTAAATCTAATGCAATAGGGAAGTCATTGACTAATATTCACTAATTCCATATCATTTAGCATCCTAGCTGTCATGACAACATGGCTTTCGTTGGTAGCTCAGCCACCATTAATTAATTCTGGAAAATGAGGATGGCACTCTTAAACCTACAGTTTTAGTCCAGGCTAACAGTAGGTTAGCATTTAGTGAATAAAATTGCATAGTACTGTTTTTAGAAAATGTCAGCATCTACTTAGAGGAAAACAGTGGCATTTGCTTGTATACAGTATTTTCACTAATACATTATAGAATCATAGAACCATCGAATACCTTGACTTGGAAGGGACTCTTAAGGATCATCTACTTTAACTCTTACTAAAACTTGTCATTCATACTCACGAACATGAGTGTTCCAGCTATAGCATGAGTCCAGTTGGAAACAGAAAGTATGTTGTGCTACTTACATAGCCAAATAAACCAATGTTTATTACAGCTGTTTTCCAAGTACCTATAAATAATAGGCATATCAAAAATACAGTTATTATACATAATATTTAATATTATACAGAATATAATTTTCAAGCAGAGATACGCATTTACATTATACTTTAAAAACAAAACAAAACAAAACAAAACATCAAAACATTTATATCATTGCTTTATCTGTTGTTGATACTCTGCTCTGTTTTATGTCTTTCACTCTGGCCATGTAGCTGGTTCTAACTTCTCTAGCTAATCGGTTTTCAAATCCCTGCAGCAGAAGATACTGGGACCTTGGGAACAACACTTCCTTTACTATTGCTGTAACTCCTTGTTAGGGAGTTACACTATTACTATTAATGTTACTATTGCTGTTCGTTCTCTTGTTGTGTCACTTGGTTTGTTAAATGTTGTACACCTTTGTATTACTTGCTGACCAAGTGCAACTCAAGCAGATGTTCTGCTACTGATTATACATTTGCTTCTGTTCCTATATTCCCCAAATTGACACTCTTCATAATATCTTACATACTGCAAGAAAAAAATTGCATTCTTAGTCTCATCAGCTTGTGTTAGGAATAAGTATGAGAAGGTATGGTGCGTGGATGGGTTACTTTCAGGCTGGTTTTACTTATCTCAGCTTTATTTTCAGAAGTGCCAGCTTGGAATCACACAATGACTCACAGACACATTTTCTCTGAAATTCTTCCTCAGCTGACTGATTTCTATCAGCTTCATGGTAGTTTAATGAGGGAAAGCACCCTGTTGTCATCCTTCCAGGAACTTGGTCCTCCCAAATTAGCAGATGTACAATCCCAGGGAGAGCATTTGTGCAATGCACAATTGCACAAACAGCACTGCAAAAGGCCGCAGAGAAGTTAAGTATTTCAGTGTGGGTTGGCCTTTGAAGCTCTGCAGCATGTCTCTTTCAGCAGCTGAGAGCAGGATGTTCACTGGTGAAAGGCTGGAGGGATAAACTGAGATCCTCAGCCCCCAAGGGCAGTGCCAAGACACCTTCCCACGGTAGGTTTTAGGGTGCCTTTCGTTAGGAAGGATTTCCCATAGTAAGTTGGGTGAGAATATGATCTGTGCATCTCTCAATAGATGAAGAAGTGTCACAGTGTTTGAATTTATGATAGGCTGAGTTCTTTTCTCGGTTGCTTACATATTTATTCACATGCTTATTTTATTTTGACTGAAAACTGCTCCTGTAAACTCTGGTTTTAATACTTGAGTTTGATATTATTTCATCTTCATGGGAAGAATTGCTAGGATGAGATCTGGAAGGGCTTCTTTGGCACCTCAGACCAAAAGTCTGCAAAAATAGCCTTTTATGGTAGGATGAGAAACATACTTGGACTTCCTAGGGTGACATCAGAGGAAGGAGGTCATTGTGAGTGTTCCCTGTTGGTTCATGGTGAAAGCTCATCTGAGGCAGCCAACAGGAGCTCCCATCTTTTGAAGAGCATCTTCCAACATCTTCTTGTCTGGTGTAGTATTTCACATGTACTGATAACAAAGAATGGCTGTTGGGAATTCTGCATGATAGTGTGCATACCGAGACCAAACCTTTAGGCTTGGATTTTCTATATCATTTACAGCTTCTTTGAAACACAGAGAGCAAAATTTAATTTCTTGAGAGGCTGCATGTGAAGGATTCCTACAGGCATGTGTCCAGAGCTGAACCAAAGATGTGATGCCTTGCTTGCTGCTCTGAGGACCATAAGCCCCCAAAATCATATTCCTGGTCTTCATCTTCCAGTTTTGTATACTGAATCCCATAAAAAATAAATGTTATGAGAACAGGAACAATGGCTGTATCTCATATGTCATATAATCACAGAATGGTTTGGGTTGAAAGGGACATTTAAGATCATTTAGTTCCAACCCTATTACTATAGGCAGGGGCACCTCCTGCTAGACCAGGTTGCTCACAGCCCCATCCAGCCTGGCCTTGCGTGCTTCCAGGGAAGGACTTCACAGCCTTGCTGGACAATCTGTTCCACTTGGCCTTGCTGAACTTCATGGGGCTGGCATGAGCCCACCTCTCAAGCCTGTCCAGATCCTCTGGATGGCATCCCTTCCCTCTAGCATGTAAATTACACCACTCAGCTTGGTGTCATGTGCAAACTTGCTGAGGGTGCCCTCAATCCCACTGTCCATGTCATCTACAAAGGTGTCGAACAGCAGTGGTCCTAGCACTGATCCCTGAGGAATCAGTGTCCCTATTGTGTCCACCCACTTGGACATGGAGCCAGCTCTCTGAGAGCAACCGTCCAGCCAACTCCTTACCCAGTGAGTGGTCTGTTCATAAAGTCCTTTTTTTTTTTTCCATTTTAGCAACCAAGATGTCATGCAAGACAGTGTCAAATGCCTTGCACAAGTCCAGATAGATGATGTCAGTTGCTATTCTTTTATCCACTGATACTGTAACTCCATCATGAAAGTCCACCAAGTTTGAAAGATGTGAAATATGATCCGTGAAATCGGGGAGATAAACAGAGTGATAACGATGTAGCAACTAAAAGCACCTCACAGTGCATTGCATTATTTAAAAGTATGCATAGTATAAGCCTTAGAGACAGGTAATGGTGGCAGCTCTGCGGATGGCACAAATAAATTTTGCTGGTAATTTTAAGAAGGCAGGCATTTCTTCCACTGAATTATGGAGCTATTTTTTTGTGTCATCTCATATCAATAAGATGTAACCAATTCTGCTAGGAGATGCTCTGAAAGAAGATGAGGGCAGCATTGTATGCCGTAGGACTAGAGAGAGAAGTATGGGATTATAGAATCATCTATGTCAGAAAATACCTTTAAGATCATAAAGTCCAACCATCAACCTGACCTACCAAGTTCCATCACAAAACCATGTTCCTGTGTGCTACATCCATACATTTTTTAAATATTTCCATAGAGGCTGACTCCACCTCTTCCATGGGCATTTCCTTCCAGAGCTTAACCACACTGACAAAATTCTTCCTAATGTCAAATCTAACCTCTGAATAATTTGAGGCCATTTTCATGTTCTGTCACTTGTTAACCCTAACCAAGAGACCATCACCCACTTCAATACAACCTCCTTTTAGGTAGATTTAGAGAGAGAGAAACTCTTCCCACAGCCTCATCTTCTCCAGACTAAACAGAACCTGTCTCCTCAGCTGCTCCTCATATGCTGCTTTCTAGTCCCTTCTCCATCTTCATTGCTCAAGCAGCTCAGTATCCTTCATGCAGTGAGGGTCCCCAGACTGGACATGGTACTTGAGACTCAAATTTCCATACCATTAAAATATATTTGGTACAGTATATGAAAACTCTGAAATGAATATTTCGTGCTTATGGGATCCAGTCTCTTTGTTTTGAGATACAAGTAAAGTGGGAACCTTTGGAAAAGAAGGTTAACTGCCCATATTGAGCCTTATCTTCCAAATTCTGGAATATATTTCATAGCACCTTATTATCCAAATTAATATAGCTACATGGCAGGTATCTCACTTGTCAGAAATAAACAGTTCCTTCTTAATTGTTACATATCACTAGTCTGTTTATTTATCCTGTTAAAAAATGAAAACCTGAATGTATCATTAAAACCAAAGATTTTGTGTGTCAGTTTAGACATTGGCTTTTCCTTTTTTAAAATAACAGTAAGTTTGTTATCATTTTATAAGCAGGGACATACGTTCTGCTTTAAGACTGAATTATGTTGGTAAACAACATTCTTCTCTCTGGTGGTTGGAAAAATTCTAAGGGAAAAAGGAAAGGTCTCTGTCTATAGGTTTTGCTTTGTCACCCTTCTGTACTCCGCATCAAAAGAACAAAGGCTATATGCATAATGAGGCCATGCAAATGAACTGAAATCAGCAGAAGTAGAGTGGGGGATGGGAAGATGTAAAATATGGCTATCAGTATAATGACCAAGGAGTAGAGAATTTAAATGTTTAATGCTTACACATTCAAATTCATTTTTCTGTCATCTTTTTGAAATGTGGACTGGGGCTTTTGAAAGACCACAATGAAAAGAATTCTGTTTTGCACCTAAAGAATTAATAACGTTACTTAGCAGACTGCCCAGATATACTGACCCTCCCAACAGCTTTTTACTTTATTTTTTAAATAATAGAAGCCTGGTAATAATTAGTGGGGATAACAGAGGAGAGGTAGAAACCCTGCTATTTGTATTTGCAATGAGGGCTTTTTTCTTGCCCTGCTGCACTGTCTGGATGCCAGCTCCCCATCTCAGACATGATGGAAGCTCAGAGTACAATAGAAGCAGAGCAACAATATGAATTACAAATACATGTATATCCTACTGCACGGCCTTTCCCTCCCCCTCCTTTAAATGAATGTAGTCTAAAAATATCCTGTATTCTAAATTGCTTTACTACTGAGGCAATACCTTGCAAAAACACTAAGCATATTTACAGAAAAAAACAAAACCTCAGACCCCAGACAGAAGAATGTTAATGTGAATCATCTTGTTACTGACTGTAAATTAACCATAATTTTGAACATTCTGAGTGATATTACTCTCATTAAATCTCGTGGAGTCCCTGCTTGTGTTAAGAGCAATGGTATTTTACTTACGATGAAATTATAGAGAATAGCTCCTCACTTCAAATTAAAAATAGGGAAAAAATACAGATATTACTTGAAAAGTACATTTTGTGTGTTGTTTTTTTTTTTTTTTTTTTTTTAATCATTGTGGCTTGCTAAAATTAATTAATATTAGCTGCTTGAAAATAATTAATTGTAAATTATTTGTTTACAAGAGTACTTTCTGAGGAAATAAAAAAAAAAAGAAAAAAGAAAAAAGAAAAATACACCAGAATAGTAAATTGAATGCATATTAAGACTGTTTTTCAATTTTAGAGCCTGATTCACCAATTCACTTACAACAAATAGCTTGCATGACCAATCCACAGATAAAAAGAGGTTTACTCAGGTAAGTGTAGTTACATGAGTGTGAGATCTTGCAGGAGCAAGTCTGTAAATATTTGGAAAATAAATCATTAATGGAATACAGTGTATCCTTCAGTTTACAAAATGGAAATGTCCACTTGGCAATTGTAAAATGTGCTAATGAAAGGCATCTTAAAGACGTGAAAAATAGCTCAGTATGAATGACTTCCTTTCGAACTTGTTAAGTCTTTTATTTAGTTGCTACCAAAAGGAACACTAAAATGAATCACTCTTTAGCATTTTAACTCTTTTGTGCAGAATATTAGAGCTGCCAATGTCAGAGTGTGGGGCTTAATCTGACAAAAACTTATCAACTTTGTAATTGCCAGTACATTTACATATACACAAGCATGTATGTGTACAGCAATTTACTACAGCTATTTTACACAAGTGGAACCTTAAGTAGGCGAAATACTAAAAGAGCCAATCAAAGTACTCTCAATATATCCCTTAAAACTGACTCTTTTTCTTTTTTAAATAAAACAAACAGACAAACAAACAAACAAAAAAAAACCAATCACACACACAAAACCCACCGCTAAATGATGGAGATGCAGACTGCCTCACAGAATATTTTCCAATTCTATCTTGCTTCTGATTTGAAATTCCCGCGAGAATATGGGCAGGCCAGAAATATAAACCAGAGAAACAGGAAAAAAAAAGTAGAACATGGGGACTTGTAAATAAATCCATGAACATCAAGAAGCAGGGATGTTGCGATTATGCATTTTACTGGTACAAGTTGCTAGTAAAGCCATAAGGCCAAACATCATCAGCAAGACGTAGTGTTGTCTGTGCTGCAGAGGGGGAGTGTGTGTGCAAGTGTACGCATGTATGTGTGTGTGTATGTATGTAAGTGTGCACGCATGTATGTGTGTGGAAGACAGACAGGAGAGGGAGGAGGAAGAGAGAGGTGGGAGAAAGGCAGAGAGGTGGGGACAGGCAGACACAATACAGCATAATAACATTCCTGCATGTCTAATACCTTAAAGATGCTGTGTCCCTCTGCACCCTATTGCAGTCTATTGCAAGCAGACTCAGAGACTCAGTATTTCATCCTTGATTCAAGTACTTTTTAACAACAACAAAAAAGAAAAAATAAAAAAAAAAAAAAGGAAAAAATACTCCTAGCTTCAATTACAAGGAAAAATGAAACATTTAACAATATTTTGAAGATGTAATACTGCTTGTATTTATATCTCATGTGCTTATCCTGGAACACAAAATATTTAAACTATTTATGATTTAGTTATGCATCACACTTTAAAATCCATAGAAGAATATTAATAGTTTCAATTTATCTTTCAATAAGGACAGATTTTTAAAGACTGCAGTTTCCAAGACAAGCAGTGAAGCCAAGCCCATAGTGGGCAGCGCACACTGGCAGTAGCATTTGGTTCTTTTGGCATCGCAGCAGCTCTTCTGGGAAAATGGTGGCTTTTTTTGTTTATTTGATAGTTGCTGTGGCTTCAACAAAGACTGACTGAATTGTCTTAACAAAGAAGGGTCGGGCTGCGCACTGCTCACAGAGCAATAACCACCCTGTAGCTCTCTCAAGCCCACACTGTATGTCATGCAGGTCTCAAGTGGCTTTTGTTTTTGACATCTTTTGTAAGCTCTTAGTCCCCCTCACCCCTCCCTACATCAAATGTCAAGTTAATTTACAGGGTGCTATTACGGGTGCGTTTCTCCGTGCTGTGGCTGCCTGCCAGCAGCAGCTGGGACCTCATGGGGCAGCAGAACAGGAAGCCCCTGGCCATCATCTGGGTGTTGGGAGCGACCAGCAAGGGAGCTCTCTGTGCAGAGTTGAGCCTTGCAGGCTGTTTGGCTTGCAGAGCTTCCGGAGGAAACTTTGTCTTCCTCTTGTAGTGAAAGTCTATGATATTAACAGCAACAACTGTAAATAAATATCATTCCTTATGAATTCAGCTTATGTGAGTACCAGGCAGATGCTTGCCATTGAATTATTGTGCTCGGCTCCTTTGTGATGCAAGATGACCTCTCTATCATAACCACTGTGCAGCATTTGTGGAAGGTGTCCCTTTAATTTTAGAAGCTTACTTTCCATAAATTGCATTTAAGGCAAATTAAAACAATCCTTGAAAATCCATATGCAAATGCATAAGAATGAATTTATTTGGGAGATGCATTTTTCCAACTGCTGCATGCATCAATTAATTTTTTCTAAGCAGCATGAAAAATGCAAGCAGCTGTTACATAGGAGTGGGTACGTAGTGAATTTAGAATGTAATATGTCCTCACTTTCATGACCAATTTTAGTTATTCTTAGCACTCCAGTCCTAATAGGTGGTAGTGATAAAAACACAGAACCCCACATTTTAATAAAATCTTAATGAAAGAGAGCCTTCTCTTTGAAGGGGAGCTAGCACCTTGACTCATCACTAATTTAAAGGAACATATCATAGTTTCTTGAGGTTCTGCTCTCAGAACTGCTCCTTCAGCAATTTGGACATGGGCTTTGTGCCATCTGCAAGCTGCATAGGGGCTTGCAGGATCAGGTTCTCAGCGGGTGTCTCCCCTAAACATGACTCCTAAATCTCAGCTTTTAAAACTTAGCTTGTTCTGAGCACCAAGAGCAGAGGACACATGCAGCTCAAGGGATGACCTTATGATTAGGGTAGAGTATCATTAAAAAATGCATGTAGGACAGAGCCCTTGCTGATGTCATTTTTCCTATTGTATTTTATTCATATGAGCTTGTGATAATTTTCATTAGTCAGAGAACTGAGCTCTCATGATTGCTTTGATTAAAGAACCTCTTGGGAAAGCTCTTGGTTTTCACACAAGGTTTCCAGATTTGGATGCTGGTGAGGATGGGGCAGGGCAGGCACACCTTGCTGTCTTCCAGAAGCAAAGCATATGCTCAAAGCAAACAGAGAAAATACCTATGTATGTGTGTCACTGTTTTCTGAAAACAGTATCTTAAGACACTCCCTTGATCTCCATGAATGCTTTGGCAGATTATAAATCCTGCTATTATAAAAATACCACATGCGGGGGCTGTACTGCTTTGTGCAGATGTGAAGCACATGTACCCATGCATGTTTCCAGACACACATGCTTGTATATGTGGGAACATCATTTTTCTCTCCCTTTGTACACAAAGGCACATCTGCAAGTTTTGTCTGCAGTGTGTCACAGTCAAGTTTGCAGTGTGTACCTGTGCAGTCGCTTGAAACAAATAAATGTAAAATACAAGGTTCAGCTTCTCTATGTTATATAAAGCAAAGGCTTCCCACTTATTCTGTTGTTTCAGTACCTTCTGGCTGGTTTCCCCAATTAAATTTGAGATCTTGCACCATACTGGAAGACAGGACTTTCAGTGAAGTCCTCTCCTACTTCCTCATCAGAGATGAAGGGCAGAATTGTGTTTATGTCTGTTAAAAAATCCATAGAAAATATAGAAAAAATTAAAGAAAATGACAAAAAAAAAAATTGTTTTGTTTTTTTCCTAAGTGCAAATGAGTGGTGTAAGTACTTAAGACACAATGAAGTGGACTCTTAAATTCTATGAGTAGCCAGTAAGTTCTATTAAGAACGTAAATAACTGAAGCCTAAGTGCTGTGCTTTCTTTAATTTGACCTGCAATATTTTTTTTATTTAGTTACATAGCAGTACATTAATCTCTGTTAAGACTGAAGGATTCATACAGTACTGATGCTGCATGTTTTGTCCTGTAAATATGATATAAATACATTTTTCTGCGAAGTAATTATCTCTACAGTAATATGCAGTAATTATCTGAGATAGAGCAGGCAATTTTACAAGGTTTTGTTCTGTTTGTTTGTAAAAAGTGAGTCTCAGTCTTGCCATTGCGTACCGGTGTGTAGGGAATACCACCGGTATCTGAGGCACCAGAGAGCACTGCCTATCCATCCACAAGTAACTTGAATGATTTCAAATGAAATCACATGATGAGTTTGAAGGACTAGTGGATGTGTTGTCTACTTAAATTGTGAAGAACAAAAGTGATCATACATGTTAATTACTACAAAAAGGAATTTTGAGGTTAGATCCAAATTAATTTCTTCAAGAAAGAATGTTTCCAAGCCTCAGGGACATGCAACAGATCTGAAACATAACTGCAGTATGCCATAGTTAGCTGGATATCATTTAATCTCTTTGCCTCAAGTCTGTGTTCAAAATAAAAACAAGATAAGAAGCTTGCTAAATCTTTCTATCAGATAGGTGATCTGATTACTGAGGTAGTTAGACAGAACAAACTCATTTTCAGAAGCCATATTAGAGATACCTTGAAAACCAAAACCTTTAACAAGAAGCATGCTAGTAAAGTTGGTTTTCATTAAAATATTTTGTTCAAATTCCTACCATTTCATCCTGTTCCCCAAAGAGGCTAAGAAAATATTAAAAATGCTATAGAAATGAAAAGGATAAGTTATTTGTCACTCTTGTTTAAACAGATGCATGCAGCTGTCCTATAAACATCACACTGGATAACTGAAAAATTACCATGAATCTGCATAATTACACATATTCATGATGGTGTTTTGCGTAGCATGAGCAGCAGGTAGAATGGGCAGGCTGCAAAGGGAAGGGGCGAGGACAGACTGAGTGGTTTGACAGGCTAACAGTATTGTCAACATACTCCAAACAGATCCCACTGCAGTTCTCTTCCTCTGGCTTTCCCAAACCAGAGCCAGTTCCCAATGCTAATCCTGCTGTGCTTGTGATACATTGGTGTATCAGTGCTTTGCTGCAAAGATACTTTGGAAACACTGATTTAATATGATATTGCACCTCCCCTACCCAAAGTGTTTCCTTTTGCTAATGCTCCTGGGTGAATGACCAGATGAGCAAGGTGCCCTTAGCCAGGTTCCATAATAAAAGGTGTTTCGAATATCTGATTCCTGTTGAAGAAAATGGGAATTGTGTGACTGGAGGTCTTGAAGGATTAAGTTCATTCACTTAATAAACCAGAGGAAGGTTAGTCCAAATGTGGAGGACATCTGTATAAGGTATCTTGCAGAACTACATCCCAGCAATGTGGCCTTTGTTAGGTAGGCTTTGATATAAAGACATGCTAAAAGCTACGTGATCATGAATGCCTGACTGTGTACTGCAAACGCAATGATACTGAGAAGAATGCGCATGAAACTTTTTGTTAATTTGGAGGCTGGAAATGATTTACGTGTTTGCATTCGTCATTCTGTGCATGCTCATATCTGAGACAAGTACCTGTATACCTATAAATATTTCTATTTAACTGTGAGTGAATTTATATGGTTTCACGGCTGAGTGTACTTGAAAAGAATTCAAACACTGAAAGCAGTTCTCAGCTGTTTCTGATGCCAACACTTGTACATATTTACTGGGAAATGGTTGAGAAGTTTGTCAGTGACGAGGCTACTGTTATTTTAGTTGTACTGTAATGACTCATCTGGAGAAGAGTATGCTGTACTCAGACTCAGTATGAGCCTTTCCTTTATTTATGCATGCTACATTTATCTATCCATCAGCCACATGATGCTGGTGGCTTGTGCTTTAAATGCTAATCCTCTAAAGAAAACAGGAGAACTCTAATTGCATGATCTGTTTGCCATACTGCAAAAGCTGTGCAGAACATGTACAAGAAAGGTCCATGATAAGCCTCTATTTTGAATCCTTAGATGTATTTTTTATGTTGGCAGCCTATCGGCAGAAAACAGACACAGGAGAATGTACCCAGTGTTTTGTATGGAGAGGTATCTGATTTTAAACAACAGTATTACAAATTCTCTATATTTTCTGCTTTCACAGACAAATTTTGTGCAAAGGTGACTTGAGAATTGTTTACAGTGCTCAGCTTCTGACAAAGGGTGTTCTGCTGGAGAAATGAAGTGCACAAACTTGCACTTTATAACAACCCGTAGTTGTACGAATACTGGCGCATAAAAACACACTCTTATATACTAAAATACTTCATTATATTTACCAAAACTTGGATTTCGATGTATTTACTTCTAGGTACTGACTTATTTCTGCCTAACTGGCAAAAGGAGAAGAAAGTGTTTATCATGAATTTGAATTGCAAAAATAAGACCAATTTCACAAGGACTCCACAATCTGAGAACACAGTGAACACGTTTTCTTTTCTTTTTTCAGTTTTTAGGATTATTATCACATTTATTTTTTCTTATTCCACAAAAATTAAAGAATGCATTTCATTACAACTCTTAGCATTACACTTTCAACACATAATGACCCAATGTTTTGATTTAAGGCCTGCCTAAATGACGTGTCCTTATGTAATGCTTCTGCAGACTGAAAAGGATTACGAGCAAAAAAGCCTACTTGGAGCAATTATCCTGACGATGTTGTTTGGTACTGTGTTTACTAGCCAGAAGCCTGCTGTGTAATCACAGAAGCTATAACTGTGAAGCTGTTTATTCAGTAACAATACATATATATGCATATTATTAATATTAACTTAAACAGCAGCCGTTCATTTTTTTGGGAAAGGTCGCTGGAGTTGAGTGATGCTTCTGAATGCCAGCACTGCTGTGCAACAGCCTTAATGCACATATGAACATAGTTTGCAGCTACAACGGGACAATGTTATTCTTTACACCAATAAGTAAACTTTGTAAAAACACAGTCTAGGTTTGCTATCAGTTAGAGAGTAGCTGAATGTATTTTTAGAACTACAGCTAATGCAATCACCTGCATGTGAGAATAAAGCAAAGTGCAGTGGCATGATTTCATGAGTGATAATCTGTCTCTTAAAGACTTTCTGGTTATATTTACAATTATGTGGCATGCAAAAACAACCTGGAAGCACTGTTCAGCAAATGCTAGCTTTTCTAGATGTATATTACAACGCCATAACATACACTGCAGTCAGATGGAAATTAGATATCCTGTGTGGTGCCTCATGTAGTGCTTCCATCTTCACATTTCATGTGTTTAGATACATGATGGTTAGTGCCAAATCCATGGGAGAGAATACAAAGGTAGAGTAACCATGCTTGGAAAATTCTCTCACTGGACAGTCAGTAATACTGCAGTCTTCAATTTCCAAGGAGAATCAACCAGATTATCGTGCATTTTATGCTCTAAATAATTTGAGGAAAAAATGCATTGAATACACAAAGTCGTTTCAAGAGATTATTGAAATATTTTCAAAATATATACTGTGATTATGTCTCCTTTCTAGATCTATTTTATTTGAAGACAAAACAAACAAACACACAAACAAACAAACAAAAAAACAATGAAACAAGTCCCAAACTGCTTAAAAATGAGAAAATATTTTTAAAGAGTGAAAATGGCATATGTGTGTATGTATATATGTATGCACACATGTATGCACATACACATGTATGCATACAGTTACTCTGCTATAGACATGCAGCTATACATATATGCTAATCTCACCAATTTTCTATGTATGAATAACAGTGTAAGATTTTCATGTATGACAGCACTGCTTCTCTAAAAAAGATTGATGTACAGAATAATATCAAGTATAATATGGAACAACACATTTATTCTTATAAAGATTAGCCAAAAAAGAAACAATTTGTAAAGGCTATGTTTTTGGTTATCCTTTAGTAGAAAAGACAAGAAAGTAAAACTTGACTGAGATAAAATATTACTGCACAGGTTACAGAAAATCATTTAGTAAGTTTTCATACATACCATTTCTACTTAGTTCCGTAGTCCTCCCTTGAATTGTCTTCACCAAAACTTATTTAATCTCTGACACCTAAAATGAGTGAAAACTACAGCATCAGAATCCAAAAGAAACATTAAAGATCCTAACAAAATCATTGGAGCAGTCCTGCAAGATACTTTGCATTTTGTAGCTAATCTGGCTGATGAGCTCAGGAGCAGGACACCCTTACAGGATCCCTCAGAGTCAAGGATGTGCTCTGGTGTGAGCTCTTTGTTGAGTGGGAGAGAACAGGAAATATGGTGCAGCGGGTGTCAGTGAGTTCTGCTTAGGCCAGTGCAGAATGGGATGAGGTGGCAAACTCCAGAAGTGCCAGCGGTGCCTTGTGCTGAGCAATGGATGTAATCCTTAGTTCCCAAAGCAGAAAGGTTTTGCAATCCGTTGAAGGATTTCAGTGTTTCTCCTGCTGGGGGCTGTTCTGGAAATACCTGATATTTTGTGCACTCCTCAGGCAAATCAATCACTTTCTACAAAGTAGGAATACTAGTCAACCCCATCAGGCTGGCTTGAGAATTCACAGAGAGGGCCATAGCTTTCATATCTTTACTTCCCAGCATACTTCACGTTTGGCATTGGTATAGAAATCTGAATAGCAATGTTGCCCCTTTCTAGATCTTGTGTTTTCCAATAATGATTTGTATTTTCTCATTGTTTTATGATAAGAGACATCACTGATAAATAACTGAGCTACACCTTGGTCACATCTATGCCCACAGCCTTCTATCACTCAGCTTCCCATTAAATTTCTACTAATTTTCTCAGACTCCTTGTTCTGCATTCCCTGACATTTTTTCCCCATGGTCTTCCTTGCAGTTTTTTTTTGCCAGTTTTGTACACATTTCAACTTCAGAGGCCCTGCCCTCGCTCTCTGCCTCTCATTTCATTCTCTTTTCCTTCTGCTTTATCACCTTCTGCATCCCTATGGCTGAAGACTTCCTCCATTTCTCTGTCTCTCCCACTGGGATTTAGTTTCCTTGCCTGCTGTTTCTTGCATCATTCCCACTCCCCTTGTTGCTTCCTTTTGCCCTTGCAGCCATACCGGGCTGCTCACTCCTTGGGGAGTGCAGCCCTTCATGCTCTGCACCCCACGAGCACTGTCCTCTCCTGCAGCTGCTCAGTGTTCTGCAGGCTGTTCCCCAGGTTTTGAAATCTAATTAGGAGCCACTTGTTTTTCCATACAAGTGCCCTATGTGCACCTGGCTGCTTTCTTCAGCAGGAGAGGGCCAAAGAAAGCTTTTTGGTAGCTGAGGCTCAGCTGAGGCTGAGGAGCATTAAAGCTGTGCAATCACATTTAAAAGCATTGCCCATGTGCTTGTTTTCAACACACAATTGAGATGTTTATTCCAAAAGTAATTCTGCATACATTCTTTTATGTTATGAACAATACACGTGCAGCAGACAATATTTCTATTCCTGTATCCCTACATACTGCAATTTATAAAAACACCATGGTGTTGTGTTTTAATATATGATGCAAGCAGGAAGCATGCATCTCTATCAAAAACACTGATCAATGCTTGTAAACAAAGTATTTTATGGCTGCTGCACTGATGCTCAAAGGAAGCAGCTTTAGTATTTTATGAAGGATGTTCTGTTTTCAGACAGGACCACACAGACTAATACAAGTTAGACCAGACATACTGAGAGTGTGCATGTGTAGTCTAACAAAAATGAATGTCCCAGCTGTGAGTATTGCTCTGACTTATGAGCCCGATTCCTAAGTCTTGCTGTATTTAAAAGTTAATTCAGCTAGTTATTTCTTATTTTATTTATTTGTTTCTGCAAGTTTATTCCCAATGAAAGATAAGTGGCACATTGTAATGGATGAGTTTTTTTTCTCAGTTTTAAGTGTCACGTGAAGTCCCTCATGTGAAAACTTCAACTCAGAAAGATCCCCTGCATAGGGAGAATGCTCACACACAATTTTTTGAAAGGATAGGCCCTCCAACCAGCATGAGAACTTGCACACAGGAGGAGTCAATGAGGGGGATGATTGCATGCAGGACTAAGCCCAGATACAGTTACTGTGATAGGAATGGAAGCAGTCTTCACAGATGTCAATACATGATGAATCTGGGTTTATTTGGTAAAGGCACTTTGCTCTCTAGCATTCATAAAATTTATGCCATAACTGTGTATTGCAACTGTCAATATAAATATAAAAAAATCTTTAGATAATGTATTTTTAGAGTGAACCTAATTCACATAAACCTCAATGACTCAGAGTTAAAAGAGGTAACACTGAGCACCCAGAATTGCAAGCACTTAAGCAACTGTTGTTGACTTCTGTGAAGCTCCCCATACAAAGAAAGTTACTTCCTTTGCTAAATGTTCTCATTATTGTGTTCTGATAACATCACTCATCTCCTACAAAACACACCATGCCTTAAAAAGCATACTTATTCCCCCCCCCCCCCCCCCCCTTTTTTTTTTAAAATTTTTGCTTTGACACTGCATGGAAAAAGTAGGAAAATTCTGCAAGAAATTAGGAAAAATGTCTAAATGTTGCAAAGATCTTTTATTTTTTTCCCCAAGAAACCCTAAAGTTATTTAAGTAATAGAGTTGCTTGTTCGGGATTAGTTCCTGTTTTATAGAATAAACCAGAAACTGCTCGTGTCTTGTACCTCATTATAAACTCTGCTTATTTATACCATCTATCTAAGCACTAGCCTCAGTTACTGTCGTTCATACATAAAAGATGAGAACAAATTGGGGCAGTATTTATTGGCATGATAAGTCAAAACAAATGAATTTTAGTTAATCCTACTTTATAAATCAACAAATGTGCTGTTGAACAGCTCTCCAAACCTGGCCTAGTGGACCACATGCATGAGAAAGTGAAAATGTCTTTGCTTCAAATCATAAAAATTTCTAACTTATACAAATTTATCAGTAACTATTCTGTGAAAACCAAAGAGACTTACTGTTGGTCTCTCCTCCTCCATAGTATTTGGGCACATGCATGGTGCTATGAGGACAAGGAAGATCAGGGCAGCATCCTGCCTTCCTTAGCAGGACTGTTTGTCCTCATGTTCCTCCAAGAAGAATGGTTGGAGCATAACCTCTGGGCAGTGTAAATCTGCTGCTCTGTGCCAAGGTTTCAGTGTGCAAGATGGGATTTGGAAATAAGCTGAATCTTCTTCATTCTGATGAACTGCCAAGACCTTCCTCTACGGCCACATAAGCTTCCTTCATGTCTTCCACCAAAATCCATTTTACAAACTTGTGCATACGAGGCACTGGAATTTCCTATATTCAGACACAATCACATTACCAAAGATTTCCAAGTTCATTAGCATTTGCTTACTACTGTGTAAACCTTGGGTTCACATCACACTACTGCAGTGTAAGCAAGTAAGTCTGAACATTTTCTACATCTCTATCAGTTTTCCTTAAACCAGTTCATCTTGGTAGATGCAGAGATGGTGTTTGGTAGAAGCCAAAGATTTTGTTTAGCTTTCAAGAAAACCAAATCATATCAAATCAGTTGAACTCTGCGACTCATTGTTGCTAGAAATTTTACTTTAACCTGAATGCTGTGTTTATCTGGGAAGTTTCCAGTTTTGTGGATTGCAGTGCAACCTGTATCCTTAAAGTTCTGGGTATGAGTAACATATCCTTGTACGAAGACTAGTTGCCAAAGTGGTATTTCATTCTTCATAACCACACCCAAACCCATTTTTAAGTAGGCAACAGACAAAAGCCTCAATTTAATCATGAGGAACACTATGCTAAGTCCTAGGGAGATAGAAAGACCGGTTCTACTGTACATATGGGTCTGCTTGCAGGAGACAATTTAGGCAACACCATGATTCTGGTCCCAGATACTCAAATAGGTTTAAACCTAGCTAAGTGTGCTCTGACTACTCTCTGTGCTGTTTTCATTAGGAAAACTAGAAAAGAAAAAATGATGCTAAGTTAGTGAAAAAATAACAGTGGCAACAAAGAGTCTTGTGCAGTATGGCAAGGTTATCTGCTTTATAAATTGTCCACCACTTTGTATCTATACAGGTACATACACAGATATACTACCAACAGCACAGCATTACATACGTAGTGCATATATGGATGTTTTCCTATCATCAGCATACACTTCTAGATGAATTACCAGACCCTGCTTGTCAAAAGCAGAAGCCTAAAATTTTGAGTCTTCTGAGTCTGACCTTTCCTGACCAGAAATTTCTGTTGACATTAATAAGAGTGGCAATAATCAACATTTTGGAAACTCAGCATCCTTAGGGTAAAATTTTGCAATGCTCTTGAATATGCTTGTAGGAGAGGTAAAAAACAGTGAGGTCTTCAGGCTCATCAACTCTTCCTAATGTCTCTGCATAATTAAAATTATTAACTCGTGCTGTAAATATTATCTCATGCAGAGAGGCCTTTGTGTTTGCAATAAAATTGCTATAAAATTATCTTCAAGAATTTAAACTTTTTATTTTTAAGGGTCCTAGTTTAGCTTCCAGTTTTTGATGGACATGATCATGTGCATTCTTGGTTGAGGCTTTCCTGGTACAATGTTTGGTGTTGGATTAAGCTGGTGAGAGTTTTACATGACCATATTACTCTTTCTTTTTTTTTTTCCTATTTTCATTCCTTCTGATATTCCATTTTCTCCTGAAAATCTTCATATTTAATAGTTGCTTTTTCCCTATCTTTAAATCTGCTATTGATAAAACCAGTGAGACCTATGTCACTGATGTCTGAACAAGAACAACAAAGACATTATATTGACAAAATATACCAATCAGAGGTCTTCTTGTGATTTTAAAGTCTAATTCATGCATCATTTTATTTTATAATCAAACTTCACTCTTTACTGAAGCAACTTGTTTGCACTCTTCTACTTTGTACATAAGGAGTAAGCACCATAACGTATAATTTTTCACAAGGCCACTCATTAGTAAAATGAATATTTAGCTACAGCAGTACTGCAAACATAATGCTTGGGCTTTTATGAATGAAAGACAGGAAATCACTATTTAATGGCTGAGGATAGCTCTGACATTCTGACACACTGATGTGGATTATATCATAAATGAAGCTTTCTAGTTCTCTATCACTTTCTTGACTAAGGAACCTATATCTGTTCTTAAGCATATTACCAATTGTTTTTATTTTCACTATAGCCTGCTAATGGCACCAAATCCTACTCACATACTGTGGGACGAAGGCTAATTCACAGTAGTAAAAAATCAAACTTCTAAAGCACAGACTGAACTTAGTCTAGACTGCAGCATTTTTGCAATTGTAATAGATGCTTTTTGTGTCGTTCTAAACTAAGACTTTGATGATGTTACCTGGTTCTTCAGATAAACTAATCACTATTAAGACAGAAAAGACTTGCTGGTATAATTTCTTTTTACCTTTCCACAGCATGCCACTGAACCAAACAGTTTGCAAAGAAGGTCTGAAGGTAATACTTTGTTCTTGCAGATTTTTTTAAAAAAGGAGTGGGGTAGAAGTGAAGTGAAGAAGCAAAAGGAGTGGGAACAGGTTACCAGCCTAACAGTGCAACCATTTATGCTGAAGCCATCTTTGATCTAAATTTTAGTCCAGAATGAGAATTATTTGATAGGCTTGCTCAGTAATTAGCAAGATCTGTAATGACTAGAACTGATTCTCTTCTTGTGGTGAATCCAAGAAACTGAGCGCCTCTGCTCACAGCAGATAATTAGGCAGACTGCAATTGATTGGCTTTGTCACAGCAATACTTGTACTGCCTAGAAAGAAAAAGAAGGAAAGCTATCATTGCATTAATAGCTAGGTTCATGTATAAATAAAGTAATATCCTGAAGGGATAGAAAATGTGTTGCATGTGTCGACAGACACAACCAAATGTATGGAGCTGTGCTGGATATAGACAAGCAGTACGGAGTACTTTAGAATGGGCACAAAACTTAGCTTATTTTTAATAATTACATAATTTGCCAGCTATAAACGATTCTAGCTCTTTCTGGCAGTCCTGTAGCAGGCTGCTGTGCTGGCGATTTCCGTGTTTTGGTCTTGTTTATCATTTGGCTCTTTTCTGATGGTTAGCAGATGAGACACTTTCAGGTTCTGTTCAAGGAACCTCAGGGCTCTCTTCTGGCAGTTCAGCCTAATGGAATTAAGCCTGACATGTTTCAACTCTATTTCTTTATAAAATAAGCATAAAACAGTGGTCTAGATTTCTAATAAAACTCTTGAACCATGCAAGATTCAAACTTTCCCTGCTCCTTTGCACCTCTGTCAGTGAAGACCATAAAAGGGGAGTTCAACAGGATAAATCAACACGAATCTGAAATCCACTGCAGCATTCAGTCTTGCTGAAAGAAAGGGCAACCCTGCAGCTCCTTGCAGTTTGAAGCTAATTGTTTTCGTCAGGATGGGAACATCTGGAAGTCCATGGCAGTGTCCCACCAGCAAGGCTTCAGTAACTGAGCCAGCCTGCAGAGAATGAGCCCACTTTGTAGTGACACAGCGGGCTCAGACACCACCTATTCTGTTCTCCAAACTGTCATGCATAACAACTTCATTGTGCTAAATTGAAGTTGAAAGCAACCAAAGGCTATGAGAAGGAGAGGCTATAAGAAAAGCGTGCTGTCAGCACTGGCAAAGGCTGACCTGGAAAGTAGGCTCAGAGACAGGAGAATAAAAGACTAGGACCCATGAACACCGCATATTCTTTCATTTTAAAGTATGATTCCCATACCAGCAAAAGTAGCAAATGTGATGTAAATTTATTTAAATGGATTCCACCACTTAAAAGTTTGCCAGCCGCTCTTATCCAAGTTTCCCAGCTCTCTGATTCGTTACTTACAGTGGGAATATAATGACATATAGTCATCATTGTAACAGCTTCTTTGCAGGGGCACAATGATGATTAATAGCTAGCAGCAAATTTTCACATGGGCTCTGAAGCACTATAGCGTTAAGCAGCCAAACACTCCCAAATCCCCCTTTTCTGTTCCCCTGAAAAGTTCTCTCCTTGTACCTTGCAGATATGAACAAAGCCTATCTTAATTCCAATCAGCTTTTCCTCATTCAAAGAAACTTACTCTTTTCATAATTGATTCATGTGCTTTTTTTTTTTTTTTTTTTTTTTTTGCAGTCTTTCTCTTAGCCTGTGAATTTTTATTGAAAATTTTAGTGTAACTTTTTTTTTTTTTTTTTCCAGGAGAGGTAGGAAATCATTTATCTAGCTTTGTTTTCCCCTCCAAAATATATTTCAAGAGATTTCCCAGCTAGCTGAGCTACACATATAAGAATGAATCAAAAACCAGGAGGCTGACAAAGAGGCCTTAGCTTTCCCCGTGTTGAAAGATTATTAGCCTGAAGCAAAGAGGGATGAGCTTGGAGAAACAGTTGTGGTAAAGTGAGGCAAAAACTGGGGAGCTACAACAATAAGCTGATTCTATTCATTGCACCAGCTCTCAATCCCATGATAAACTTACAAATAAAACTGAAATTGACTTATTTTTCTGTGCAGAATTATTTCAAAGATAATATATCTTTGAATAGAAGTATTTTTTCAGAAATATTTAGAAATATTTGATTTTGCTTTTGGTGTTTGTTCACTGATGTGAATTTGCTGGCTTTCCACAAACATCCTTTCTACAGTGACAGATTAGAAACACTTTTGGAGCTGATTCAGTCTTCCCTTCATCAGTTTCATGTATCACCACACTTTGACAGAATTACACACAATTTGCCCCAGAATGGGCATAGGACAGATCAGAAAAAAATCAGTCTTGATTTTCGTTTGGGGAAACATTTTTAAAGACAGGGAAAAAATTCAAAGCAACATTAGAAAGCTAAACATCAGTCTGCTTTTTTCTCCGTGTGGAGGAAATTGTTACCATTCTATAGTTTCACATACAGATCACATACTGCTAATGTCTCACTGATGATACACTTTGTGCATTATTGGTGTTCTGCTAATGAACTGCTGTACATTAAATTTGATCTGTCCAAGAAAGTATTTCCTAGCCATTAACATATCCAACATAACAGAGAAAAGAATTAATTTTGAAATTAACTTAATATGTAGGAATAAATAGTGTTTGCTGTAATGACTTCATACAGCATGTGAGATGAGGAAATAAATATGCTTAACATCAACCTTCTCCTTTATGTGCTTTAACAGAGCGCTCTATTCAGGTTGTCCATAAATTTATCAGATTTATTTTTCAAAAGAGGATAAATTTTCCTGTTAGTTTTACTCCCAAAATGTTCTTTTGAGAAAATATAAACTAACTGGGAACATTTCCAATTATTTTTCATCTTTGGAAAATTTTCATTCAGTTCATTTTGTTTCAGCTTCCTGTGAGACAAAACAGAAGATTTGTTTTATGATTTCCACTGAAAATTTCTGAAGGTTACTTAAGAAATAGCACTGCATATAAAAATCTCTCAGGTGATCAAATTGTGACTCAATTTCTCTGTGCTGCAGAGCTTTGCAAGCAGGGTTGCAACTCTTTTTTATCTTTCTCAGATTTTTACCCTGGTGTAACTTATCAGAGTTACATGTGATTTAATGCACCTGACCCAAGGCTTGAATCAGGCTCATGGGAATTTTGTCAAGTATTATTGATGCTCAGTGAAGTAAAGGTTGCATCACAAAGGTGAGATTCTTCTGCTGTATCACTGGGTGACACTTCCTCCGCTTAACTGGGAGATATATCACATCCAAGAAAGCCTTGCTTTGTTTTCCACAAGCGTTTTCACTTGGCACTGTTTTGAAATGTGATGGAAGGAATTAAAAATAATGCAAATTCTAACATAGTAGCTGGTACTGAACAGTACTCACATTCCATTATTTAAGAGGGGCCATCACAGAAAATATTCCTGGAGGAGTGGGAACCTAAAATTACATATGGATGAAGGTGTTTTGTTCTCAGGTTTATGGACCATGAGTTCTGCGGGTGGAGTCACAAATCTGCCTGCTGTCCCTGCCCACAGCAGAATTCTAGATTTGATGCAAAATGTGTAAAATATTATGCAGCCAGTGAATTCCCCATTGATTATGCATCTGAAAAGCGTTATGAGTGTTGTTTATGTCAGGAAATACATAGAATGCATGCACAATCCTGGTAGTCTCAAGCAATGGAATGCAAATAACTGGCATGTGAGACTAAAATCTCAAATGACATGCTCCTTTCAGGAAGCATCAGCATGAGCACATTCAACATGCCAACATGGTCATGCATCGTAATGTATCTTTTGGAGGACAGCAGAGTCCCAGCACAGCCAGGATTTTACAGACAGGAGGCTTGCAGAAGTGTATTTGTTCATTCTGGTTTCACAGAGCTGAGCTTTCTGTAACTACAGTTTTAGACTGGAAAGTTTCTTTTACCAAGAGTCTCTGGTGATTTCTGGGCATAGGTCATACCACATAATTTGCTGAAAATATTAGATGGATCCAACCCAAGGGCATGGCCAAATATTCACAATCATGCAGAGGCCTAGCTCTAAATCTTAGGCCCGTGTCTCCAATGTACCTTACCCCATATCTTCCACTGTATTGTGAACTTCTCACCCACAGGCCTCAGCTATCTTTCCTCATTTTGGAGTGCATCTATTCCCCTTCCACCAGCAGTCCTGAGGTATTTTGGTAGGCATCAACTCTCCAAGGTTTCATAAACAAACAACACATACCTGACCAGCACAGTGGTTGTAATTATACAGATTAAATCTAGAAAAATGTTGAAGAAGGCTAAGCTGAATTTAGTGGAAAAAGATTCTAATTCTACCATCTTCACTTACGCTAAGTAATCCACCTCAAGTTTTTAGAGGAAAACTGCTGCTGAACAGGACTCACTGTTCTTAGTGATTTGGTAGCAAAAAGTTCACATTTCTTTTCCATTTTAATTTGCACTTCATAAGTATATTCCTTCCCTCGTTCCACTTTCAGTCTTATCAAACTTTCTTATCTATTTTTTCCCCAAGTCTTCTTCCTCAAGTGCTTCTTCTCTTTTCTCTGTTGTTATTTTTTCCTACAGTACAGAAATTCTGATTATTGCTTTCTGTGCAAATACCTCTACTCCTGTGTAATCTTCCTTTCTTCTAGTTTCTTCTAGCTTCCTGGAGGTTTTTTTGTTGTTGTTGTTGGTTTGGTTTGGTTTGGGTTTTTTTGAGTGTGTTTTGTTTGTTTTTTCTTTATTCCATCTTTATGTTTTAGTTCTTCATTGGAGCCTTCCAGCCCATTTCCTATCTTAGAATTTGAGGACAGCTTATACTCTCCATTTTCAGTGGTTTTTACTGCCTTTTTAAGATCCACCACTGTGAAGCTGTACCGCACTTCTGTGCATTGAAGATCACCCACCTAATGTGCTTATTAAAGTGGCGTAATTCTGCCCATACGGACTTCTTTCATAAGGAAGAATAAGCAAGTTCTGTATAGTCCTTCAGTTCTTCATGAATCAAATTGTCTCATTCCAGATTTACACAGTTGCATATTTCCAAGTTATTCTGTTTTATTATCCAGTTCCAGATCACTACTTGTTTCCTCTGTGGGCTATCAACCTTGTGATGAAACTAGATTAAATATTTGGATTAAAATTGTGACAAAGCTGCTAAACAAATGCGTTTAATTGTCTTGGGGAACAAAGCTATAAATGTATTGGCATTACATTTTGCGCTTAGCTTCAGCTGCAATAGTTCCTATTGAACAAAGAAACCAAATACTGTGAAGAAAAAACACTTCATTTCAAAGCTTACCAAATTATCCATGTAACAACATTTTACTTCTAAATCTGAGCTCTGAAAGAGTTATAAGAAATAAAAATGTCTTGCAGAAGGCTACCCCAGAATAGGACCCCATCTGCCATTTTCTGATTTTTATTTTTGCCCCAGGGTTTCTGTATATTATTTAGGTCATCAGCACAAGTAATAAATCATAAGTATCATTAGTATCATGGACACAGATATCTTGTGACATCATGTTTCTTGAATTATTCTTCTGGTCCCTTGCTGACAATTTCTCTTAATTGCTCTGAAGGCAGTTGGTGCTTTCTGTCTTGAATGTGCCTGTTCCTGTTTTCTCTCCATCTCACCTTTAACCTTTAACTTTCAGACTCTCATGGATCACAGTCATTGTATGCTTATCCAATAAAGAGACATCTCAGAATGGGATCTTCTCCTAAGCATAATACATCTTATTCCTCCAGTCTCTTCAAGCAAACAGTCCTCTGCGAAGAAAAGCACTTTGTACTCTTTGGAAAATAAAGAAGCAAATGTACAACCCTTTATGGGTAGAGTCAGCACATGTCGCCTCCTGCTCAAACATCATGCAGTACAAAGAGTTGTGAAGAATGGGAGGCTAAAATGTGAGCAAATACTGAGACGAATGAATCCTGAAGAGGCAATGGAGAAGAACAGACATAGAAAGGGCATAGGGAACCTTTGTTTTTCTACCGATGATGATAGGAAGATGGGGGATACACCAAAGTAATGGAAATGTTTCAGTAAGAAATTATGTGTTCTTCTTTTATTAATTCACGATACAACCTGTTTACATTTTCACATTCTGAAAGAACATAGAAAACTTTCCAGAGAGACACTGGAAAATTGGAGATGATCTAGCAATGTATCATCAAGATGTTTGGAGTGCTGGGGAACTTGATGCATGGAGAAAATCTGAAGGAACTGCATCTATTCCGCCTGGAAAAGAGAAAGCTGAGATATTTCCATAGTGGAATGGTTGTTATAGAGAAGAACCTATCCTAACTTCAGGAGGATGTATGATGGCAGGGCAATAGGCAGTGGGCACAAGATGTCCGAGGGGAAATTTTAAAGAAAGAAACTCACTATAAGAACTCTCAAATACTGGAATATTTTGCCTGGGGAAGTAGTAGAGTCTACCTTGATGGAAATATTTTAGGTTTGGCTTGACAGTGCCCTAAATAACATAATCCAAGGCTTTGCTTTCAGTGGAAGGTTGGATCAGGCAATCTCTAGAGTCCCTTCTGACCTAGGGTTCTCCAAGATTCTGTGATTCAGTTGCTAATGCATACTAAAACCAGCTTTAGTGTAGGGTTCAAATCCCACAATAAGAGAAACATATATTAAAAAAAAGCATACATTTAAAAATACTAAAATAAAGAAATGTCTTTCCAAGTTACATCTGCTTCATAGAACTTAAGAAAAAGAAGAAGAAGAAGAAGAAGAAGAAGAAAAAGAGAAAGAAGAAGAAAAAGAGAAAGAAAAAGAAAAAGAGAAAGAAAAAGAAAAAGAGAAAGAAAAAGAAGAAGAAGGAGAAAAAGAAGAAGAAGGAGAAAAAGAAGAAGGAGAAAAAGAAAAAGAAGGAGAAAAAGAAAAAGAAGGAGAAAAAGAAAAAGAAGGAGAAAAAGAAAAAGAAAAAGAAAAAGAAAAAGAAAAAGAAAAAGAAAAAGAAAAAGAAAAAGAAAAAGAAGGAGAAAAAGAAGGAGAAAAAGAAGGAGAAAAAGAAGGAGAAAAAGAAGGAGAAAAAGAAAAAGAAAAAGAAAAAGAAAAAGAAAAAGAAAAAGAAAAAGAAAAAGAAAAAGAAAAAGAAAAAGAAAAAGAAGGAGAAAAAGAAAAAGAAAAAGAAAAAGAAAAAGAAAAAGAAGGAGAAAAAGAAAAAGAAAAAGAAAAAGAAAAAGAAAAAGAAAAAGAAAAAGAAAAAGAATCCAGGCTTCCAAGCCAGTTTGGGACTTCCAGGACAGCCATTCTTCACTTTACTCCACTCTAACCCCATATTACTCTGACAACTCTATCTTAGTTGTATGTTATTGAAGAAAGCATAAGATACTGTGAGCATCTGTTAATGTAAATAAGTGATTTAGATGAAAATGTTTTTTTTAAGAGCAATCAGACAACATCATTTTGTAAAAACTGAATTTTAATTGTTTTAATTGTATTGATCTACGGCTACTGTCTCTTGATTTTATGTCCTCAGCCCCCTTTTAGTTGTATTTCTTGTCTCCTGGACTCACCACTGCTACTTGAATCATCAAATCAGCTAGCATTTCAATTAGCTGCCTCTCATTTCTTATTCCTTTTGTTATCATTTGCCCAAAAATAGCCACCAGTTCTCACATCTTACTGCCGTGATGTACTTTCAACATAATCTCTGCTTGGAACTGAACTTGTGCTATGATCTTTCAAACAAAATTCCTTTTCTCTGTTGGCCTCCACTCCTATGCTTTGCCCTTTCCAAGTTGTACAACTTGACAGTATCATATCTACAATATTTCTTTCTTCTACTGAGATTATTATCCAGGACTTTATATTGTTCGCTTTTCATCTTTCTTTTCACCTTTAGTATTTGCCTCTGGTAAGACCACAAACATTACTTTAATCTTCCATCTCTAAGCTTTCATTTTCTAAAGTGATTTCCTTCATTTGCATATTTTGTTTGTAAATTTTATTTGTAAAATAACTGCATTTCTATTTCTGACCAAGTGCTGCTTTTGCCCTCTTTCTTGCCTGTTCTGCAGCTTCCTGCCTTTTGTTCTTACTTCTACAGGAGAACTCACCCACTCAAACACTTCTTACCCCTCTCTAAGAGACAGACAGTCAGTCTATCAAATAGCTTTTGACATAAGTTAGATCAGCCTGAAGATGATCTCAGTGACCTCTCTGCATCCCAGAGGAACTATTGCATTGGGTACAGATCAGGGCAATAATTACGTATTTTGCCCTATATTATCTGCCTGCTCATTACGCCTCCCTGGCTTTCCATGCATACAAATAAGTAGCAAGTGGCAGTGTAGAGCACAAGATCACTGTATCCAGGTTGGTAGACATGCCTCTAAGACTGACATTTTCTGACCATTATCAGCACATAAATACAACTAATAAGAACTTGATCTTATTCTTTCAGAAAACCACCAGAGTGAAAGCACACATATAATTCAGATTTTCTATATGAATCACAGATTTTTCATAACAAACTACTCCATTAGGTGTAGACAGAAGAAAATAACTATATCAAAAAAGTCATTGATCATTGAATCTAATATCGAGGGATTCTCCATGCTTTAGAGCTTCCTCATATGAGGAAGAGGAGAAAGAATGAAAAACGCACAATAACACTAATTAATAGAGCAAATTCTCAGCTACAAAACACTATTTCTCAGCATAATCACTACCATTAGCTGTACATTTTTGCAGCAATGAACAAATGCTGGCATGCTATGCTTGAAAGAAATCTGCACCAGTGGAGGTGACCTGCTGTTTCACAGCTGCTATGGCAGCATTGTTGCTTGAAAAATGTTGTCCAGGGAGTCTGTCTTTGATTGTCCCAAACCGATGGAAGTCAGAAGGCACCATATCCAGACTATATGGTGAGTGTGGTAGGACATTCCAGCCAGGACTAGCAGAGTGGTCCACAGTCTTCAAACTGGTATGAGACCTCGTGTTGCAGGAGAACAGCTGTCTCTCCTTCTCTGTCCTGATTCTCAAAATTAGTTTGTGTCACAATGCAATACTCTGAGCTGATGATTTGTCCAGATTCCAGGAAATCCAGAAGGATCAACCTTTCCTATTCCAGAGGACACTGTACATCACTTTACCCACTGAGGACTGCATCTTGAGCTTTTTCTTCAGTGGGTAATTCACAGAACACCACTCTGCGGACTGCTGTTTTGACTTCGGCTCATATTTGTGACATCATGTCTTGTCACCAGTGATGATATAATCCAGGAAATTGTCACCTTCATTTCTTATACTTGTTCAATGGGTCCTGAAAAATGTGTATACAGTGTTCTTTCCATTCCTGTGTGAGCCTCTGTGGAACTCATCTGGCACAAACATTGCAATATTCCAGCATTGCCACCATTTTTCCCAAAACACTGAAGCAAATATTCAGCTCTATACACAGTTCTCTGGTTACAATCCACCAATTCACATGGATGAGCTGATCAAGACAATCTGCTTATTGACTTCCAGAATGCGAAGAAGAATGCTTTCTATTCACTGGAATCAGAAACAATAAAACAACTAACACACTGGTGTAGAAAATGGCACAGAAATAAGAACAAATTTGGCATAAGAAAAAGCAATCATTTTTATTGGAATTATCCATAATTATTTTTTACATAAATTGCAGAGTAAGTGCCTTTTTAAGATGGACTAAAGTGAAAAGAGATCTTTTGTTTGTTTTTTTTTTTGTTTGTTTGTTTTTTTTTTTTGGTTGTTGTTTGTTTCCTTCAGTGAAATTAGAAAATTGAGATGTGATGCAACTTTTCTTCTTCTGAGAAGCTGGGATGAGCTTAGAATCAGGCTGTCTCAAACAGTGAGTGAAATAAGAAAACAACTATGCAACTTCAATTGTGTGAATAACTTCTGCCATTTGTCTCAATGGACTTGAAATACACAGAGCAGTACAATATAGCAATAAAAGAAACCGATAGAGAAATGAACAGAGCAAAGCCATTTAAAGATCTCCAGAAAGCCATGTGCCAATCTGTTGCGTACTCACTCACAGATGCAACTTGAGATTGGCAACAGTCTAAATTGGGACGGGATCGGGCAAATGGTTATAGAATCAAACCATTGTCTGTAAAGTTTCCATATGTATTTTGTGTATGTTTTTTACCCATTAATTGAATAATAAAGTCTGAAATCATGCATGAACCACCTTAGCTTTTGGCTGTGAAAAACATATGCTCTGCTGCAGAAATTCTAATTGCTTGTTGTTTAATTGCAGGAAACAGATCCTATAAAACACTGGAAATAATATAAAAATGGAGCATCACTGTCAAGCTATCAAAAAGAAATCAAACTTTCAATACATAGGTAATAATGCTACAATCTACAAAGGTGCTATAATATATTATTTTCAAGACAATATGTTGTAAACCCATTATTATTTCAGAACAAAGAATCTTTAAGAAGACAACCTTTCGTCAGAAGTCTTGGTAAACTTACTCCGATGAACTTAATGAAATTGGACCTGACTCTGCTTTTAAATCTCATAAAATTGCCTACTTCTTGACATTTCTTGTATTGGTTCATTTCTCCCTATGGAAATATACCGAAGGCAAAAAGAGAAAAATCTTGAAATCTTTTTCCTGCTTTTGATAAGATAATTTCTTCAGATAATATTTAACTTGCAGTAACTCTGCAAGCCTGTAGAACAGGATATTTTTGAATGTGCTTCTTTCTCTGTACTCCAAACTGTTGTTGGAATAAAAAGAAAGCAATTGAAGTATCAGCTACATGATAGAGAACTCAATTTACTGCTTCCTTGCCAGGTAATCTATACATGCCAGGAAGTACAGTGAGGCCTCTGTACCTTTTATAACAAATATTTCAAGGTGAGGTCTTTCTTTGAAGAATTAAAAGTTCTGTTTCCTTTTTGATAGATTGTTAATCCTTTTTTTTTTAAATAAAGATAAATTCACTTGTTATGAATGATGTCTTTTGTTTCTTGTCATAATAGCATTTCTCCATTCTGTAAAATATACAGGAACTACAATTTTCTTTTCTTTTCGAAACAACTTTTCCATTGAAGTTCCTGTGAATAAGCTAAATGTAATAATTCTCATAGTCTTATAAATTCTATAACTTTTTTTTCTGCTTGTCACATCTCACATGAATTGAAAATTATTTAGTTTTGATGGTCTTACAAATGATCATGCATACCACAAAACAACTTATTTTGTAGGTGTCTTTTTCAGATAACGTTATGAAACTATTGAGATTGTGTGCAATTCTCTGCTAAAGTGAAAAAGAATTAATATTCTGCTAAAAATAAAAATGGCATTTAACAGAGAGAAGATTTACTTTTGGGTAGTTTAAAACCTCTCTAAAGTATAACTTGTTTTATTTCATGACAAACTATTCTTATTTGCTGCTTCTTCCTGTCCTTTTCACCTTTTCTAGCATTTTTTATTTCCCCAAATGTATAGTATTCTTTAGATTTTTGTAAAAGGAAGGAGGAAAGGAAATTAGATCATGCCTATGTAGAAAATTCACTTCAGTGCTCTTTATTGTTAAGAATGTAACCAGATTCTTAACTAAAATATTTGATCCATTTTTTTTTCTGCCTGAAGTTCCTTTTTAAATTATAGATAAAACGGTCAGAGGAAAGGCATTGCTTTATGAACTGCGGAAGTCAACTGGGCACATGTTTTAGAATAAAGCCAAACCTGGAACTTGTTTCAGGTTTAATATCTTCCACTGAAGGCAGACCCTGAAATCCAATTCAAAGAGCTCATAAACGGGGATTTTGTTCTGTGAAGCTGTAATTGCACTCACTACTTCAGTCCCAAATCCTTATATCACCCTCACTCTGCTTTAGTTTGTACAACACTGCTTCAGTCAAGTAGGGGAATATAATGATCTCCTAAGCATTGCTGATGTAGGTTTACATGTCTGCGAGGTAGCTCTGTGGTACTTTATGTGAACTTAGTTTTGATGCTGCTTGTGAGGTACTTTTCTTTTATGCCTAATCGCTGTGTTAAAAAAAAAAAAAAAAAAAAAAAAAAGGAAAAAAAAAAATTTTCTTGCATATGTAATGTTTTCTTGCATTGTTTTCAAGCAAAACAAGCTCCTTTGTTGTAGTCATTCTCCTCAGTACTGATAAAATTCCAAAGTATAAATGCTGAATTGTATGCATTTCACAGGCTACAACTGGATTAGATTGTTAAATGTGATATATACATTCATTCCTCCTCCTTGCAAACTTCCTTAAACCTTTTGTCCACAACCTAGAATCAATGAAAAAAATTTTCTCTAATTTCATTGAGTTTCAGATCTGATCTTTTTGAACCCATTAAATCAACAAGATCACAATGCCTTCCTTCAGGAACAGTATGTTTAATTTTTATGTTTTCATTTCTTTTCTTACCTGGCAGCTTAAAGTCTTCTGCTTACATTGCTTGGATTACGCAGCAAGACAACAGAATGAATGGTCAGCCTTCTTTGACCCGTACACTGTCCATCTTGACCTTCAGATAGAATCTACCATTAACACTGGAAAAGAAATATTCATGAAAGTGCTTATCCTTGTGAAATACATAGCCAGAATGACTGCCTTGGGGTGAATGATATTTTTTTCCTAAAAAGTCATGTTGCTCCTGGACATGAGAACCTGTAAAGTCTGCCTGGATACTGTGCCATTATGAAGTTTCAAAAAGTCTCCAGAAGATCTCTGAGGGCAAAAATTCTGATGAAATCATCCAGCTCTAATTATAAGAGAAATAAGGACAGAGGCTGCTGGTGCAGAAAACAGCAGCTGCCCCTGTTTGCTTTGCTTGTGCCTATGTCCTGTAAAACTGTGCTGTCTCCTGTTCCCATGATGGATGATTTGATTCTTGAACACCGCCTGTGCTGCATCTGAGGAAACAAAAATTACAATCTGTCTTACCTTCTTTGAAGAGCATTCTCTGTTCCTTAGGAGGGTATGGTGAGCTGGTCTCTGGCCACATATTTTCCTTTATTTGGCTGCTGATGCTGGCTAACATTCTGTTGGGATGGCTGAGAAAGCCTGGACCTACATTTGTGGGTGGACAGCAGCCTGCTGCTGCTGAGACCTGGCTAGTTTTTACTGACTGCACTATATGGCCAGCCTCCTTCAAGTATGTGTGTCACCAGAGATCTGATCCTCTGTGTCTTCGTGTTTAATTTTTAAAGAAAAGACAGAACCATTCTGTCCCCAGAGGCTACGTTTGTCTTTGGGTGTTTTATCCATAGCACTGTGGGTATAGAGATGCGTTAGAACCACACATAAACCTCACATGAAATGCCCATTTTCTGCCTGCCTTGTCACTAGTCTTATCTTTGAGGAATTCCTGAAGGAATTAGGATGAAGGTTTGAGACTGGTATTTCTGATTGCGGGGTTATTGTTTGTTTGATTGTTTTGTGGAGGGAAGTTGTTTTTGTTGTTACTTATTTATTTATTTTTAATCAGGCTATGGGAGGTTTCTGAAACAAAGGGCCATCTTTTAGAATTGGATTGTTTCTCCCCATGAACTGGAGAAGATTTTCTTGAAAATCTACAGTAGAATCTGAAAATCCTCTTGCTGTGTGTAGGAAAGCACGGAGAGAAGAAAATAATTTTATAGTGCTAGTGAATACCTTTAAAAATTAGGAATCAGCTCCCTCTGAATTTCAAGATAATTCTTTTAAAAATAATTTTAGAATAATAAATGTAGAGAGCCATTTATTTTTTCCTAATATTTACGACACTTGTTGACATCCAGGTCACATCATCCAGCATTTCCTTGCAACTATAAAGCTAGGAACTCTCAAATATTTAAAGTAAAAATAGAGATATCTTTTCCCATTGTTTCCACATTTCTTCTTTTCACATACGTAATTGTTTTCCAAGGATCTACTTCTCTTGATAATCCCTGAAATATTGTTCACTACCAGCTAAATCATGGAATTTTGCCCTGTTACCAAATAAAAAACTAGTCTACAGTCAAAATCTATGAGATTTTGATAGATATGAGATCTAGGAGATGAATAATATGGATAGATTACATGTTATGGTCTATAGCCAAATCAGAGTGTTGCACAGAGGTTGCTTTGTGTTCCCTTATCTCACACAGACCGGATCCCCTCTGACTTGACTGTCACTGTCCATCACTTAGTGGTATCAAAATGTCAAAAGGACTGTGATAGTGTCCACTCCATTCACTCCTATTCTCTCTTTGCTTCCTGTGGAATGTAGGGGCTCGTGTCAGTTCTGCACCCATGGGATAACTGCACTTGCAGCAGTGTTTTTGGAGGTTGTAGATAGCCATACAGAAGAAAATAATGAGGCCCATTAATCTTCAGATGCAATCCGTAAGTTCTGGGAAATGCACATCATCTCCATGCCCAACACACCTGCATCTTCTATCCCACTTCAAGAAGCAGATTTTCTATTGCCATTGAATTCATATAGCAAAATGATATAATTACATAGGGAAAAAAAAGAAATCTCTGAGATATGCCAATGAAAAGAGGCATATTTTGGCTAGAGAATGGGAAGAAAGGTGTGAAACAGAGAGACATTGAAATAGTAATGGATTTTTTCAGAATGAAATAATTGTCTCATTTTCCCCATAAATATATAAAATATATTTTTAAATCTTTTGTCTGAGAACTGATACCACCCCAAGAGAGTAACAAAATACTGATGGTTTCCTGCAGAACCATGGTATTTCAGGGACAGGTCTTTTGTTAAGCTTATGATGACAGTCTTATTTGACCTAGATGCACAAAATAACACAGATGGCAGGATAATTTGCTGTCTTAATTTGGTATCATACATACACCAGCTTTGTAAGAAAAGTTCAAAGAGAATTATGGTGTAACAGCAGAGAAAAAAGATGACCAACGCTGGTATGATATGGATGCATTATCAGGGCAGAATCAACAAGTTTGTTTCTAGATTGCCTATAGAAAGTTCCTTTTTCCTTTTTTATATCCAGAAAAGCAAAATCCAGCATGCAATTTGTGCACAAGCAATAAGCTGCTGCCTGTAGAAGTAAGGAATCACTTTTTTTTTTTTTTTTTTCAGATATGTCCAGTTAATCATGACTTCTGAACAGAGAGATTTCCACTGGGGGAAAAAAGTTCAAAAGATTATTTAAGAAAATACATAATGTTAATATATGAAAAACTAAAATTACGTGCATTTGCAACAATACTTTAAGTGCTGAAGAAGTAACACTGAAAAGAATATTCTCTCTAACTTCTCAATTCCCTTTTTTTTTTTTTTCTTTTGTATGTACTTTTTTCCTTGTTTCTGCTCATTCATTAGTCAGGATGGCATGTAGGAAAAAGGCTGAATATGCTGGAAGGCTCCTCTCCATTTTTCGCAAGCATGTAGTGTGATTTTGTGGACTGTATGTGACAGTTCTGCACCCCTGATTGTTGAAAACTCTGGATAGTGGGGCTTGCTGTGACATTTTTGCTGGGTAGGATTTTCTCCATATACCTTTCCAGCTCCTGCACTGTCCTTGCATGGTTCAGTCTTGGCTTCAGACCTGCTTTGTGCGGATCCCTGCACATTTGACTAAGTTCAGCTACGTCTCCGCGTCTCAGACCTGCTTTTCTCAAACTTCACCTTGTTCCTAAAATACGTAGCAGGGATTTTGGTACTGTGGGCAGTGAGCTGAAATTTCTAATGCAAATTGATCAAGATAATGAAGTTTTAGATTTCTGGAATACTTCCGTAGTCATCGTATTCATTTAATTCTTCCACCTCAAATTGCCATGAAGTGTCATTGTATAGGAACTAAGAAATGCAATTAAATGTAAATAAGAAATGATTTTTTTCAGTACAGAGCTTGCAATTGAATAGTGCATTCTATAATGAGAAAAGCATACTGCTGTACATATGGGAAGAAATAAAAGTACATCAAGACAAATAGACCAAAATTACATTACTTTCCCTTCTTTCCTTCCTTCCCCTTCCTCTCCAGTACTCTGTATCTGGAAGTTGTTTGTATCAGAAAATTATAAGAGGATAAGATATGACCTCCACTTCATGAACATTTTAATGTCTGTAGATACTGTGTCACACTCACAGTTCCCATCATACTAACCATTTTTACTACACTGTTTTACATCTTGTTACAGATAGGTTCTGCAGGTGAGCATTCAGGCTTTATGCCACTAAGAGAACATGCAGACTTGTTTAGACTAAATTAGGCTAGATTTAACTCACTCTCCTGTTTATTTGCATAACTGGGCTCTTGCAGCTTAATTCACACTGCAGTTTGCTAAAGACTCCATGTGCAAACAATTGAGAGAGTGATATCACAAATATAATAAACTTAAATTATAAAAAGAAAAGAGTTGGAAAAAAGCTCAGGTTTTTTTCCCCTCAAAATTGTTTTTTATAGGTTGGCACACTGAAGTCACGTTGAATCTATTTCCTATATAGAGATTGTCAGAACACTATCACAAAAGGTGTGAAGTTCTACAATAACTTTAATGGAATTCTAACTTTGTTGCTTAATTAAGGCCTTTTTCATGTCAACAGAACTAATTAATTCTGCAGATTAATTGCACATTGCAGTGTCTGTCTCAGGATGAGATTTGCAGTTGGTAACATCTAATTTTGGACTATCGCCATTGTTTTTGGCTGGGAGAATTCCTTGACAGTGTGACAGTATAAATGTGTTTGCCAAGTGCTTTTCATATTATAAATAGCACATATGTAGGCAACTTGTGCAAGAATGTGATATAGATTGAGTAAACATAAATAAAAAAGGACTTCACTGAGGACTGATGTGGCAGATCCATCTAATGTTGTACAATGCACCTTGAAGCTGTTTATTTGAGGATATTCTTTTAACAGTCTCCTCCTGAAGTATGCTGTTGCATACTCCATCAGCAGTAACAGCTGAACAAAAGATAAACTTGGAAATCATAAATGGTGAGTCTGTTTTTCATGTTGATAAAGAAAAAAGAACCAAAGTCATGGAAACAGAGTTAACATCTTATAAGAGTAACTGGTGAGCCAAATTAAGTATGCTCAAAAATATGGTATTTCAACACCAGGGGAAAAAAAAAAAATAATTTTATCTTTCCTACATAAATACGCTATCTATACATTTTTCTTAGCTTATTTCCAATAATAAGGCTCTATTTATTGGTTGAAAGAAATCTATCATTATTTATAGTAAGAGCAGTTCTCTAGCAGGTAGTCAGTCTCCGCCTTTCCCAAATTATACTATCATTAATCTTGCAGTTACAATACAAATGAAAAGAGAGAATTAAGCTTATTACATCTCCATGTCATCCTCTTCCTCCAGGACATGTCAAATTTACATGGCGATTTTGAGTCCAGTCAAGCTGTTCCCTCACAGGCAGTTCCAACACTGTAGGTTGTGATAACTGCATACTAGAAGCACCTCCAGTAGAATCAAGTTTCAGAAGACTCCATTAGAGTCAAAAGCTGTGATAGAAACACAAGACGAAGTTGTGAATCCCAACATGGGCTGGGTGCTGAATTGGGTTGAATTGCTCTGGTGGGCTAGATCTACTCTTCAGAGTCGGGCACCTGAGCTCTAATGAAATCTATGAATTGGAAGGTGCAAAGAGGCCTGCATGCTGTGCTTATGTGGAAGCAGATTAGCACAGGAAGAAATGGGTTACTTCATGCTCTGAGAATAGCTGAGCAAACAGTGAGCAGCCTCGGTCCCCTCTAATAGTAACAATAAATTTAAATAAAAGTAATGAAAATTAAAAAAGAAACCTGTCTATCACTGGGTTCTTTTTCTTCTAGTTTTTGAGCCCTGAGGTTTGAACTCCATTAGTGTATTCTAGCTTTTGACTAGAATCACTTTTTTTTCCCTCTAATCATGCAGAATTCCTTTCCTTGCCTCCCCATAGAGCAACAATTACAGTACAGTCAGGAGCTGATAATAACAACTGATTCATATGCATTCAAACAAAGTAGTAGTAAGGGGACTCTAAGAGGAACTTGTGTTGTGGGAAGAAAACAGAAGCAGAGATTCTGGGGCTGATTCTTAGAGGATTACTGGAGAAAATGTTGAAGGAGATATCTGTTTCAGGTGTAAGTTTACACAAAAATGTCTGGGTTCTGTAGTCACTGAAAAGAGTTGAATGTTTATGGGGTTGATTTAAAGCATCAGAATTAAGTGCATAAAGCCAAACTGTGTGAATATTCCTGAGAAGCAATGGAGGGAAGTGTCATAGGATTGTCTATATTTCCACTAGGACACATCAAACTACTCATTTGAACAGTAATTTATAAATATTACATAATCATTTTTATATTCTGCTAATGAGATAGTAACAAGGAGAGTTTAACAAAGGAAAAAAGGAAGAGTCTGGTCTGATCCTTTTCTATCTGACCTTCCTGAACACATTACAATTTTTTTTTTCTTTGTAATTTGAAGGTGTGACAAAGATCTTAGCCAACAAAATTAAAGGCAAATGTAAGTAATTGAAGAGGGCTTAGCTATCATCTGGGCGGCACCTTGAGATGCAGGGCTGGGCAAGGGGCAACATGGTTCCTTCAAGGAATGTTATTCCTCCCAGGGAAATACGGAGGTTCAGTGATTTCTTATTCACCATTCCAACAGACTCTGCTTTGTTTCTTCTGTCACTTGCAGCATTTGCATTACATCTAAAGTCAGCTGAATACTGTTTTTTTTTCATGATTTATAAAAGCAGTATTCAGCTGAAAAAATCTCTAAGCTCATAAACATCATGTATTTCTTCCTTGTCTTTTCCCTTCCTTGTTATTCTACAATAACTTGGAACTGTTACCATTCTGTTTACACCCTGTTAGTATCTGTTGTTTAGAAACTAACACCTTGCACCTGTATTTTTTTGAAACAGTTTGCTGCAGTCCATTAATGGCTTCTTAGTACACTTTGATCTCAACTTAATTACTTCTGCAAGACCTTGCTTATAATGAAATCACTGCTGCTGAGCACAGAGCGTTGCTACATTAGGAAAGATCAGTTTGCTTGGTTTTCATGTACATTAGTAAATTATGGAGGAATAAATACCACATGGAGCTGACATATGTGGAGCTGATCCTGAAGCAACCTTGAAGTCCCTTTTCTAAGTTCAAGACACTGCATGAAGCCATTGCTCTCAAAGGAGTCCCAAGAGCAAACGAAGATGATACTTGAATGTTGAATGATAAACAAGATATGAGGTAGTGGTTAGCTTCTGTACTTGCAAGTAAAAAGCAAGCTTGGGTGGCTGACTTATGCACTTTCAGATAAGGTGTTAATTGCATGAAGAACTTGCAAGCCTGGAAGCTCAGAACTGTGGGCAGGGTGACATTGTGCTTAAACAGATAATGCAAAATTGCAAGAAAATTAAAGGAAGAAAAGCTGAAGTTATTAATTCCATCTTACACTGTTTAATGTAGAAAAAATGAATATAGTTTTTGCGTGGTGTTATGCAATGGATATTAGAAGTTTTAACTAAAACCACATACTTCTAAAAATACTTTCTTACGTGTTCTATTTTATGTTATTTTTCTACCTAACAATTAATGCTGATTCTTGATCAGTTCATGAAAACCATTATCTATAACATTTCTATAAGTAGCTACTCCTTTTACTGCTAAGTAATGCCTAAACCGTAGTAAAAATTCATATAAACTGTTTAGAAATTTGTATATCTATCTATCTATCTATCTATCTATAGACTTGTGAAAGTGAAAAACAGAACAAAAGCAACAACAGGCAGTAAGAAAAATGTAGGTGTATTATGACTCCTCATGGGTCACATAATGTAGATGCACCAGCAGCAAATGGTGAAGTATAAGCAGTTCTGCTGAAAAATAGAGTTTATCATTCCCTGTCTTTAAAGATAAAGCATCAAATAGTAAATAACCCTACTTCATATCTTGGTGTGATGGACAAAAGAAAGAATTCATCTTTGAAAGTTGGTTGCCCAAAAAGTGATTTTGACTTGATTGCATTCAGTGTGAGAAAAAGAGGAAGGTTCAAGTAGCAATATATGTCACCTTTTCAAATTGAAAGTCTTCTAGGAAGAGAAAATGAAAGGATCAGTTGAAAATAAGTACTTAGAATTAACTGTGTGAATGAAAAGTAATGGCTATATGAGATGAATTCATAAGACAACCAAAAATTATGAATACATAAAGAAGAGTAAGTAGCACTATGTTTTGACCACTAAACAGAGAAATGAAGGCAGAACACAGACATTAATTTAGAAGAAAAAGAAAGCAAGAAGTGTTACAGATGGGTAACAAAGAAAATGGATTGCAATAAATACAAGAGAATTTTAGTGTGGATAACTGAAAAATCTAAGACAGTAAAAAGAAATCCAAAGTGTCTTTAGAGAGACAAAGAGACAGACAAAAGGTTTTCAAATGTTGAAGGTAGACCTATAAACAGTAAAAAAATATATTCTAGGAGAAAAAAAACCCACATCCTATACACACTGGGATTCTATTTGTAAGTAGTTATGATAAACATAACTAGACAGGCAACTCAGAAAAATTCAAAGTTATTTCTGCTTTCCACGTGGAAACAATATAGGCATTTTTATTAACTAAGAATATACTCTAATATGTTTAGTAAGAACTTTCCAGACAGTTAATAGATGTTAAACAACATATGCCAGTAGGTTTGAATAACTTTTACTCAAGAGTCTTGGTTGGGGAAAACAATCATTCACTGATGTTAATTTTTAATAAACCTGGAAAGAGCAAGGAAAAGTCAGAAGATTGGGTGAGTGCTGCTGTGCCAATATTAAGAAATAGCCAGTGGTTCTGTTCAAGTAACTTGAGCCAGTTAGAAAGAACTGCGTTGGGAATCTATTGGTCAGAAATTAAAGGACAGCTCATGGGTGATTAAAGGAAAATAATTTTTCCAGGCTGGCTTACTTTCTGAGTAAAGCTCCTGCTATTACACCATGTAAAACAAAATATTTTCTCCATTCAACAAATCCCAGACGGGAAATGGTTTCTGAGCTAGATAGCAGGTGGTTCCGAAAATAGGAGTACAAAAATATGGATTTTCTGGAGAGAACGGGAGCACCACTTCTATTTATCGGCATTTTCACTGATGATGTGGTTGTGACTAAAATCACTGGTGGGAACAATCAAGCACAGTGTGGTCTGCTTCACTTAATAAGTGAAGGCAGCTCTGACTTTTCATACTTCTGAATGAAAGGTGCACTTTAAAAGCAAGCAGCATCTGCACAATAAGGGGCAGCACCCTAGTCAACAGAGTCCTAGAACAATATACCAAGTGTCAGACAGAGTTTCAGATTTCTTTGGTTAGAAGAGGGCTGTGCTATCCATAAAGGTACATAAAGGTATGGTCTCATAGGAATTTGGAGTTCATCTTTGCATTGCACAATGGTGAGGAAAGACTAAAATAAATAATTTGGTGTGGGGTCCTTTCAAAAACAGATATTGGAAATCCAGAAGTGAGAGTCTTGAAGATCCTCAATAACAGAATTGTTTGGTTTATCAAAGGGAACATCACAAAGGGACTTGATTACAGCATACAAGTACTTGCATGGGGAACAGAGACTGTGTGCTAAAGGTCCTTCATCTACCAGCGGAAGACAGATGAAGAATTTGAGGTAGGCAATTGGAGCCAAGAGGATTCAAATGAGAAATCTGATGTAACATTTTGCCAGTGAGGCTCTTCAATCATCACACAAATTGCAAAGGGAGACTGCAGAACATGCATCTCCGGCACACTTGGGTGAAGACTAAGTGTCTTTTGGAAGATATGCTTTGGCTCAACACAAAGAACAGTTCAGTCAAGCAGACCTCAATGTAGGAGACAGCAGATGAATTGCCACAGCTTGTGATGCTCACGTGTCACACTGGTGTGGTCTGATGAGTACTTCCACCTGAAAGCTTAGGGGAATTATCATAGAACCATAGAATCACAGAATGGCTTGAGTTGGAAGGACATTCAAGTCCATCCACTTCCAGCTACCCTGACATGGGCTTGTTGACACTCACCAGCTCAGACTGCCCAGGGCCCCATCCAACCTGTTCTTGAACAGGAACGGGGTGCCCACAGCTTCTCTCAGCAGTTGTGCCAGGGTCTCACCCCCCTTTGGAGGAAAGAAATGGTCAAAAGTTGTCAACAAAAAAGAATGGGTTAGTAATGATAACAGCAATAGAAACAGCAATCATACTCACAACTGCAATCACAGTTGCAGTAGTAAGGAATATACTTTTGATTTTTTATGTTGTATCGAAATGTAAAAAAGCCAAATGCTGTCAAAGTGAGATTGCCCAGGAAAGTGGATTATCCTATGGGGGAAAGAAAGTAAGGTGTGGGGCCTCTGAAATTCTCTGTATTCAAGCACTATAGAGAGGTGACTTCTGTTTCAGCAGAGCTTTCCTGCAGTGAGATGAGGAGACAGCTGGCTAGATGCTTCTTTACCACCTTGACTTCCACCTCACATTGTGGTGCTGCTGGGAAGGGGCAAGCAGCATCTGAAGATGTCTCTGCCTCTCTTGTTCCCCAGATTCAGCATTTCTGCAGAGCAACAGCACCTGAGCCACTCTAGATGGAATGCTTCCTTGAATGAGAGATTGGTCAAAGAGACACAAGCCCATTACTGCCTGTCATTTCGGAAAAACATAATTGGCTATGGCATTCCATCTTAATAAAAAATGTCGTCCTTGTACAACATCTGTGGTCAGGTCTCACAAAGATTTAAAGTATGCTAATTGTAACCTTATATACATCTTCTTCTCCTTGACCTGCTTGCCACCTTTCATGTAATTAACTTCCACAGGGGATTATTTTAAACTAAGAAAACTTTTGACATATCCTGAATAAAATTCTCAGGAGAGAAGCATTTTTAAATGAACGTACTTAGGGACTGCAGTTGCCTCCTCCCCTGGCTTCTAGAGTGAGGCAGCACCCTCTGAACTCTGCACTGTGCAATGCCTGCTGCCATTTTTCTTGCTTCCCAGCAGGGAGACACAAACTCCAAACTCTCTCCAGTTTGCTTAGAACCAATGTACCAGGAAGTTCTTCACTTGATTTAGAAGAATTTGGTTGCATATTTTCATGATCATTGTGTAATTATTCTAATTCACTGTACATTGCAGCATCACAAGGTTGTAGGCTTTGGCTTTTCCAATGGGCTTTCTTAGGGGTTGTATCAGATGTTTAAAGGGCTGATTAGCTTTTGCTAAGCACATTAATCTGCCTTTGCAGGTGTGGGGGTTTTTTTTTGTTATAATCTCAGATGTGGGAGAAGATGTATTTTTTAAAAGAAAAAAAATATTTTTTGTCATGATTTACAAAAATATTGTCATAGTTAGTATGAATTTCCTGGTTTTGTTTAACTTTTCTGTTTCATAGCTGAGGAAGAACTTTTGACTCTTTTGCATTCCATGTGATTTTGTAAAAAAAAAGCAATATTCATGTCGAACATTTTTCAAATGTTCTTTTTTTATAAGTTTTTTTTTTTTTTGTATGTATGTGTTTGTGTGCACTTTTCTTTTGATTGTTTCAGCAAAAAAAAAAAAAAATAGCTACACAAAACAACTGTAAATATGCAAGAAATCTTCTCAGATTAACTCAATAGAGTCATGGTGAAAATGGTTTTCATGCATCCTTCAAGGCATTAGGATTTTGATTCTGGATCCTATACCAGACTAGAGATGTTGGCAAAGTCATCAGTCCCAAAGCTGGTTGCTGATAGTTCCTCACCACTGAACTACTTGCACACCTGAAGTCAGGCAATGCAGGAGACTTTGCAGCATGAGACTTTGAGAGGAGCAGCTCTATGCTGTACTCTATGCAGATGCCATGAGCCATCAGTCCTGCATGACTGCTATGCGCTCAAGCATCAGAGCTACCTTTGGCATTTTCTCTTTGTTTTCCACCTCTTGCCCTCACACTTTTCTCTGTAACTGCAGTTATTTCAGATGCCTGTAGACATTCACAAGGGAGATCATGGTTAATTTCTTTGTGTCCATTTGTTTGTTTTCCCCAGTTTGACATCCCTGCGTGCTGGCACAGTCACTTTGCAAAAGGAAACTGCAAGAAACAACTCTCCTGGGCATAATGGGGGAACACCAGCAGAACCACAGCATCCTAAACATGCATATCATTGGCAGTGCCACCTCTGAAAGCTGAGAGTGCGTCTTGGTGCATCTCCGCATGCCGTGCAGTGAGGATTATGGCATTACAGAATGGAAGAGTGGCAGCCAGCACTTCCTCCTTCTAAAGTGAGCTTTGCAGCCCTAACTCCTGTAAAGGGCTGCATGCAGAAATGCAAGGAAAAGTCCAAGTGGACACTTGGGGGTCTGAGGTGGAGACATGCGTGTGATCCTTGACTATTTTATACTGTCAACTCTCTCTGAGCAGAAATGAATGCTAACTGTCGTGTTGGTGAACACCCTGTCTTGGGTTAATAATCAAGTTTATTTCATCCACAAGTGCCTGGTCATACTTATTACTGAAGCTTTCTATACTTACCTTTTTTTTTTATACTTGTGGGATGTGGTCTGTGACAACAGTCCTACTGCACTTTTGGTACAAAACACAAACACTCATCCCTAATTTTCACTCTTGTTTTGAATAAATGTTGGTCTTGGAACAGAACAGAAAGATGTTGGCTCTCTTTTTGCTCTGCTTCTGCTCTAGGAACCCCACAGGCACTCCCAAGTAGTGTGATGCTGGGCACACACACTGGGGCCTTTTCAGGAATACATGAGAAGAAATGTCCCATCTTCACATCTCACCCATTTCACACCACGATAAATATGAACACTCTCAACAGGAGAACAATGTCTGCATCAAACTATTAAACTTTTATTGCCTGTGAAAACCGGGTAAAAAAAATTAACTTCATTTTATGCAACAATAAAGCAAATTAAGAAACTTAAATCGTTTGCATCACCTCTGGTGATATCTGCTAAGTATTTTCTGACCATTCTTAGAAAGCAAAATAGAAGGCAAACTCACCATGAATAGAAACAATAATAGCCAGTAGCATAGGTTGTCTGTTGTTTGAATGGAAAGTAATTTATCACTTCTGAAATAAAAGCTGTTTATACTCATGTTTCACTCTCTGTAGCAATCTTTACAATTTATCTGTGAAAAAGTAAAGCACTGTACAGTCATTAGCATATGAATGCCTGACACACCAAATTGGCTGTAAAATAACAGAAGGACATTTGCTATTGGTGTATGCACACAGACAAAGCAGCCATTTTGGAAAAAAATTGGGGAAAAAAAAAAAAAAGAGAGAGAGGGATGGTGAGGTGCTTAACCCGTTGCCTGTCTCCCTGGTTTCACACTGCCACACTGATGGGGCAGACGCAGACGCAGATGCAGAGTGGCTGGAAACCCCAAAAAAACACCAGCACTCAGGTTAAATGCTGGGACAAAGATCGTTTGTCACGGATGTGTGTTGGGACAAGAAAACTGGTATGGGATGAGCGATTTTGTGTGTCCTCACCCAAGGCACAGGGGGATGCACAGGAACAGCACATCGCCATGGTATGGTTTTATTTCACAGGCCTTGGGTCAGACGTACGAAACTATTTCTCAAAGAGGCTGCATACATAATTAAGGCCCGATAAAAGGCTCTCAGTTGAAGTTGCTAGGCTACATTCATTTCAAAAGCAGAGCCATTTGTTATCAAATTTAAATTAACTCTCTCAGCACTGAGCTCAGGGTGCGCAGAGCAGAGTGTCAGTCAGCACTGTAGCCTGGTAACCATTATCGCATAGCCAGAGCAACATCACTTCACAGAGAATGGGAATCTTGAGCGTATTTAGGCCCATTAAGTGGTTAATCTTAAAAAAAAAAAAAAAAAAAAAAAAATCATTAATACCCAAGAGGTATCTTTGTGTATTAGGAATCACAGTTCTCTTTATTACCTTTTATTCCCCTTCAAAAAAATCATCATGATTTTGGCTTTAAATTGGAAATAAATAAGTAAGTTAATATTTGCCATGATTTCTTGCAAGCGGACCATGTCTGCCATCAATTTTTTTTTCCTATAACAAGATTTCAGCAGTTTCAACGCACAGATAAGGCAACAAGGAAGGTATTTGTACAGCCTACAGTGGCTGGACCTGGTCCAACAGCCATGCTCCATCAGGCAGAGTATTACAGCTCCAAAACTAGAAGAGTTGGTTTGGCAACTTCTGAGTCCCCCAGCTGAAGGCAACTGATGGTTTGCAGTGCAGATTCTGAACATCGGCAAAATAAATATAGAGTAGGGAAAAGAAAAAATAAACAAAACTACCTTGCCATCTGTTCACATGTATGGCTGTGAAAAACAAACAAACAAACAAACAAACAAACAAAAACCCACCAAACACTACATTTATCAAGTAAATTATTCATTGTGAATGATTTGCTCTGTCTAGCCTTAAAATAGGCTTATGCAGGTTAATCAGCAAAGAAACACTAACAGTTAAACCCAGCAGAACATGCCAGCCACAGGCATGGTTTGTACACACCTGAAAACGTCATCACGTTGTGCAAGAAACAGAAGATGTTGTTAGTTTCACCAGTTCTGCATAAAAGTCAGCGTCCTTTTTTCCAGTAAATTTTGGTTTAGGGTTCTTAAAACAGTTTGTTGGTTTTTTTTTTTAATCAAAGTCAATTTGACTGTTCTATTTTAATTTCTCTGATAAATTTGAGTCCCTGGCTAAGAGTAAGACCTACTGGTGGCTTCCTCATTATCTGCCACATTAAAGAATTATCTGTCATGTATTCAACAAGGGAAAATGAGAGGCAAAGACAAACTGAATTAAATTCTACAGTCCAGCACTCACCTTTCAATTTCTTTAAAGAAAAATGGATCATGCATGCATGCTCCCAGACAGCCCTGGGTATGACTCTACAGCGATGAACCATTTGCTTACTTAAAGCTCTGTGCAGCTAACAATGCTATGGGGCTAGTAAATCCCACTGAGCACTCCTTGAGATCCATGTTTATTTACTGGTGGAAGTAATGTACCATACTCGTGTATCCATGACAACACTGTAACATGCCAGAGCAGTTTGCTCTGCAGTTTGCCTTGCTACTGCAGTTTGAGATTAAAAGTAAGAGGCTATATGGTATTAAATAGCAGGAGCTTTTCAAAAGATAAAACATAAACTTTATGGGAGCATATGATAGTTGTTTATGGTAATAAATTTGTGCTATTTCAATCTTTAGTTAGGTTCATCTGCTGATTGTAAATAGCACTGAATGCTGAGCACACCAGGAAAGATAAAACTTTGCTTGTTCTTCCAGGAATTCCCTATTGCAAGTGAGCTGTGATTCAACATCAAGTCTGAACAGTTAAGAAAATCTGTTTTAAAGACTATTAAATCAGATCATACTGTAATATTTATCTTTTCTTGAAAGGTGTTTCTGGTTCTTTACTATTTTTCACTCCCATAACAAATATTTTGATTAACAACATTAGATGATTCAGTGGATTAGTAATGTAGTTGCCAATTTATATTTATAAATCCAGGTATTCTCTCAGCGCAGTTGTGTTTGCTGTGTTGGCTTGATATGTTAGACTGATGTGGTTGAGATGCAAATTCTGTGTATGTGGTGGAATTCAGACATAAAATGAAAATTCAATTCTTTATAAGCCATTGTTTTATTTACTGTTACTGCTGATTACGTTACAGTTGCTTTGATAAAGTTGCATGTTTTAATAGTTTAAAAAAGCACCTTGGAAAGTCAAAGCAAATTAACTCTCTGCAAACAAATCAAAGCCACAAAGGAAGAATTTCTTTGCAAGCAGAATGCTTCAGAACACTCTTTATTTTCCTTTTACACTTTAATAAATGGCACAGTAGGCCAAATTCTAGCTCAGGTTTCTGAACATTCACAGACTTAAATGAAAAAAGACTTTGATTTAATACATCAGACATCCCCCAGCTACATTTTATTTTCCAAACATAGTTGCACTAAACTACTGTCCAAAGTACAGAACTACTAAGTTACCTGTATTCTGTATTATCATGGGATAAAGAATGTTTTCTGTTTTAATACTGTTACTTGGCCTGATCAATTGATTTACTCCAATTAGAAGTTCTGAAACAGTCAGTGAGCCTTAGCTGGCATGAACCCATCAGTGTACATTAGGATGCACAATGAGCATCAGGATGTGGCAGCTCTGGAAACGGCAAAGAAAGAGCCCTTTTTAGAGTAATAGCAAAAGAATATGCAGAAGAGAGGCATGGGTTTTGTTCCCCTGTTTGCTTGTTTTGACCATCAGACTGCAGGGTGAGGTGGGAGTGCTGTTTGGAGATGTGCCTATATATGTGTGTGCACATGAACAGAACCACAAATGTGGGGTAAAGTGTGGCTACATAATTGTTCTCACTTCCCTCTGGGATAGCATTTGCTCAGTTTGTGAGGTCAGGAAGAGACTTGTGCTAAGGACACTCACTTAAGAAATGATAATTTGCATCTTACACAGAGAGGAGTGAAAGCTCCTCCTGATGTTACTCTAAGGCTGACTTAACTATCTAGAATCTGCAGTATTGCAAAAGCTATATTTTTTATGATTGCAGCTTTGATACTGATGTCAATATTCATCCAAGAAGCTGTACTGGGACACCTCCCACCAGACCAGGCTGCCCAAGTCCCAGTGTGGCCCTGGGATTTCAAACACACCAGCAGCACCTTATCTACAAATGGGATGATTTCTGCTGTCCCAGCTTTGCTTCACTTTAGCAGGTGCTTGCAGTTTTTCTGTTGTTTGGCACAGAGCATCCACTCTTAATGCTGTAAAATTTTGGAGAGCTTCTGTCCTGTTGCTGAGGTGCAACATTTTAAAATATTTTTTAGTGTGCAGGTATTGCCCAGAATTATTTCACACATCTTACTGATATTCTTCTATTTTCAGCAACAGTGCTTCATTGTTCAGTAAGTTCAAGAAGGGTTAATTTCATTAGTTATGTTTATACACCCTGAAATCAGATATGCTTTAATATGTGTCTGCACAGCAGTAGGAAACATGAGTTAGCAATGGTAGAATGAAACATAGGAAGTCAATCAAAAAGAATGGAACAAATTAAGGGAAAGTTGGAATAATCAACAAACTAAAAATTAAAACAGTTTGACCAAAAAAAAAAAAAAAAAACTTATTAAAAATGAAATATATTTTAGGAAAATATGATATGGTGTGGAACATGTATGAATTCAAATCCAAATTCCTGAAAAGAGGCATGTTGACTTTCTCACGTATGACAAAGCAATTCCTCTGTATCTGCCTCCATGTTCACCAGTGCGTGCAGGAGAGGTCTGTGGGCTGTAGCTCATCTTCTGTCTCAGTGCAGAGTTGCTGGCCTTGCCACATCTGGCAATCAGCATCAGGTGGCCAGCAGCCCCACTGCTGAGAGTCAGTGCTCTTATTACCAATAAAAGATGAGGCACTGTGTGATAAGAAATAACATATATTTTGATATATGTTATCAATATCAATATCAATATCTGATATTGATATTGAATTAAAAACAAACAACAACCAAAAAACCAACAAGAAATAAACACCTTAAAGAATAAGTAATGTAAGACCCTTACTTGCAATTTATTTCCATGGGTAGGCATAAAAAAAAATAGTGGGCAGTTTTAGGGATTAAAATCAAATGTAGGAGTAGGGAAAAGTTCAGCTGTTTTGTGGATGCAATACTGAAAATACTCTTTGTATTGCCTAAGAATGAAGCAGGGTGGTGGGAGCGTCAGATACAAAGCAGCAAGTGATAAAATTGCATTTTTGATTAGTGACATGAACTGAGCTCAGAAAATAGTAACTAAAGGAAGATCTGCACAGGCTTACTGTTCTCACCTCAGCAAAATATTTTCCTGCTTGTTCTCCCAGGATGTGAGCTATTGCAGTGTTTGAGCAATAATATATTCCAAACTGTTGGATGTCTTGTTCTTACCAACTATGCTAGAGCAATCTGTGGAAGTCTCACCCAACTACTTCCTACTTACAACATTCATCTCTAGTGTGGTAAATAATGCATGTTATTTTCTGTTTGATAATGTCTCATCAATTATATAGTTTTTAAAGATCTCAGCTGATGTTAAGTGTTGAAAAAGCAAAGAACAAAACAAATTAATCAGCATCCGAATGTTAAATATTGTTTCTACGCACATCTGTGGCATTTACGTGGCAAAAAAACACCAGAGTTTTAAGACTTGTCTTATTGTTTGCAGTTATGCAGTTGCAAATCTAGAAGTATATAATTTTGTATTAACAAGGAAAAATGTAAAACAGTGATTTTTATCTTACATTTTGTTTGTGGAATGGTGTTACTGAATCTGTTAGACACAGTCAGTATTCACTTTACAAAAGTGAAAGAGGATTAAAAAGATTTTATGAAATGAAACAACAGAATTGTAGAATCACCAAGGTTGGAAAAGACCTCTAAGACTGTCCAGTCCAACCATCCACCTACCACCAATACTGCCCTCTAATTATGTCCCCAAGTACCCCATTTACAACTATCTTGCATGCATTCAGGGGCCCAACCACCTCCCTGGGCAGTCTGTTCCAGTGCCCAGGAGAAGTTTTTCCTAATATCCAAACTGACCTTCACTTGGCAAAACTTGAGGCCAGTCCCTCCCGTCCTTATCGCTGTTACTTGGCAGAAGAGGCCTACCCCCACCTCATCACAACCTCCTTTCAGGCAGTTGTAGAGAGTGTTAAGATCCCCCCTGAACCTTCTCTTCCCCAGATCGACCAATCCCAGCTCCCTCAGCCGCTCCCCATAAGAACTGTGCTCAAGACCCCACACCAGCTACAAATGTAGCTCTGCTACTGGAAGTAGTGACTGGAAACAGAAGTCACGAGATATTACCACACACTGACTTGTCATCACTAGAGTTATGCACTTGTCAGCAGCACATAAATGGTAAAAAGGTGTACATATTCTGTTTGATATGGATAAGCATTCAAAAATGGTCAGGTTGGGTGCTGAAATAGATTTATGCAAGGATATTAACAGTGCATTGCAGCTTATGTGCACAGGACAGGGTGTGGAAGCAGCAGCAGATTCCAGGGCAAATAAAAACAACCAGAGACTGGTGGAAGCATTTCTTTCAAAAGCTCTAATGTGCTTGGGCAAAGTATACTTCCAGAGTAGAAGTACTGGAAATGCAGTGCCACTGCATACACGTTGTACAGTGCTCATGTGAGAGCAGTGTGATTAATTATTGCAGAGGATGCACACAGGCAAAAGTAGAAAGCAATGAGCTGCAACTGTCATAACTCTCCATCCCCAGAAAAGAAACAGCTAATCATGGCGTTTTAGCAGTTGCTCACTGAGAGTGGATCAAGGGATGTTTTTTAGAAGATGTCAGTGCTTGCTGGAGGCCCAGAGGTACATTCTGAATTTCTTGCAATGGTCTTAAAGTCCCCAGATATGCACAGCCCAACTCATGTTTTCAGTATAATACATATAACACCTTACAAAATTTGATAAAAATTTGTTATTTGATATTCAAGTACCTTTCATATTAAAAAATATATATATCCAAAAGCCAATTTCAGTCTGTCAAGAAATTTCATAGAACTTATATTTCTGTATTTAAGTTCAAATTATTGCAGGTAAAATCCTACTTTTTTTTTTTTTTTTTTTTTTCAATTTTAATTGCTTTAATGTAAGCTTTGTGCAATTTTACTTTATATTAAAAGTTTATTCTTACTTTTTTTTTTTCCCCAAAATTTGACCTATGTTCAAATGGAACGGAATTTGCAGAATTTCAGTATAGAAAGCATTTTTGAATTTTACTAAGATTTTTAAAAATCTTTTCAACATGATTTTATTATAATAAATTTATGTCTTAGAATCGTGTGGTTATTCAGAAAATGTCTTACTGCCTTGTTATAATCTTATTTTAGCTGCATGGTATTTGCAGAATCTCTTACCAGAGATAGAGATGTGACCCAGGCAATTAGGATACAGTGTGCTTTAGTTAAACTGCATGCATATATTGAGTTAACAGCAATTGAAAAAAAGTGTTGTGGTTTAACCCAGCAAGCTCCTTTGTTCACTCTCACCGCTCCAAGAGGGATGAGGGAGAGGAGCAGGAAATAAAAAAAAAAGATAGAACTTGTACATTGAGATTAAAAAAAAAAAAAAATTACTGAAGCAGAAAATGAAAAGTAACAGAGACGATAATCACAGAATCACAGAATGGCCTAGGCTGGAAGGGACCTCAAGGATCATGGATCTCCAGCCCCCCTACCACATGCAGTGCCACCAGCCTCCATATCTAATACCAGACCAGGCTACACAGGGCCCCATCCAACCTGGTCTTGAACATCTCCTAGAACAGTGCATCCACAGCCTCTCTGGGCAGCTTGTTCCAGCACCTCACCACTCTCACAGTAAAGAATTTCTCCCCTATCAGAAGACTCTAATTGTAATTCATCTTCAGTACGTTAAGCCATGTGGATCTGAGTGCTCAGCTGGATTCCACTAAGATAATCTAATCCAACCATCAACCCATCCCCACCCTATCCATTAAACCTTGTCCCTCAGTGCCACATCTATGTATTTCTTGAACACTTTCAGGGACAGTGACTCCACAACTTCCCACAGCAGTCTACTCCAATGACTCACCACTCTTTTAGAGAATAATTTTTTTCCTAATATCCAACTTGAACCTTCCCTGGTACAACTTGATGTCATTCCCTCTCATTCTACCACTCTTACCTGGAAGAAGAGGCTGATTCCACCTCACCACAACCTCCTTTGACAGTTATAGACAGAGATAAGATCTCCACTGAGCCTCTTCTCCAAACAGTCCCAGTTCCCTCAGCCACTCCACACAAGACTTGTGCTCCAGACTCCTCACAGCTTTGTTGCCCTTTTCTGGACACTCTCCAGGACCTCAATGTCTTTCTTGTAGTGAGAGTCTCAAGACTGAATGCAGATTTCGAGATATGGCCTCACCAGTGCAGAGTACAGAGGGCAATCACCTCCCTGGTCCTGTTGGCCACACTACTTCTGATACAAACCAGGATGCCATTGGCTTTCCTGGTCACCTTGGCACACTGGTGACTCATGTTCAACTGGCTGCCAATTAGCATCCCCAGATCCTTTTCCATAATAGAGCTTTCCAGCCTCTCTACCCTAAGCTGTTAACATTGTGTGGAGTTGTTGTAACCAAACTGCTGTACTTGGTCTTGTTGAACCTCATACAGTTGGCCACAGCCCATTTATCCAGCCTGTCCAGATTCCTCTGGAGGTTTTTCCTACCCTCAAGAAGATGAACACTTCCCCTCCAGCTTGATGTCATCTGCAAATTCACTCAGTCCCCTCATCCAGGTCATCAGTGAAGATATTAAACAGGACAGGACCCAAAACTAATTCCTGGAGAACATCACTTGTGACCGATCACCAGCTGGATTTAACTCCCTTCACTACCACTGTCTGGGCATGGCCATCCATCCAGTTATGTATGAGGCACAGAGTGTCTGTCCAAGCCATGGGCTGTTAGCTTCTCCAGGAGAATACTTTGGGGACAGCATCAAAAGATTTGCCGAAGTCTGGGTAGGCCACATCAACAGCCTTTCCCTCACCCACCAGGCAGGTCACTTGACCATAGAAGATTAGGTTTGGCAAGCAGGACCTACCTTTTATGAACCCATGCTGGCTGGGCCTGATCCCCAAGTTGTCCTGCATAAGAAAATATTCTTCTAACCTGGCCCTGTATTAGACTGCATATGTTCTTAATCAGTTTAATGAGTGTAGACACTGTCACAAGTATGCAAACTCTACAGTGACTAATTGATTAACTGCACCTTTTCTGATTGTATTCCGTGCACTAGTTCAAATCTTATCATAGAATCACAAGGTTGGAAAGGACCTACAAGACCATCTAGTCCAACCGTCCTCCCATTACCATTGCTACCACAAGCTACTAAACCATATCTTGTAGCTTCTCTATCCAGACACCTCTTGAACACTGCCAAGGACAGCGACTCCATCACCTCTCTGGGCAGGCCATTCCAGTGCCTGGCCACTCTGAGAGAGTTTTTCCTTATGTCTAATCTAGATCTCCTATGGTACAACTTGCAGCCATTTCCTTGGGTCCTGTTTGTTGCCTGGGAGAAGAGGCCAAAACCCTTCTCGTCATAACCTCCCTTCAGGAAGTTGTAGAGTGCAGTGAGGTCTCCCCTGAGCCTCCTCTTCTCCAGACTAAACAATCCCAGCTCCCTCAGCCTCTCCTCATAAGACTTGTGTTCCAGACCCCTCACCAGTTTCGTTGCTCTTCTCTGGACACGCTCCAGGGCCTCAATGTCTTTCCTGTAGTGAGGCGCCCAAAACTGAATACAGTACTCTAGGTGCAGCCTCACCAGAGCTGAGTACAGGGCAATGATTACCTACCTGCTCCTGCTGGCCACACTATTTTTAATGCAGGCCAGCATGCCGTTGGCCTTCTTGGCCACATGGGCACACTGTCAGCTCATGTTCAGCTGAGCATCAGCTAACACCCCCAGCTCCCTTTCCTCTTCACAGTCATCCAGCCCCTCATCCCCAAGCCTATAGCACTGCATGGGGTTATTGTGGCAAAAGTGCAGGACCCACCACTTGGCCTTGTTGAACCTCACCCCATTCACCTCAGCCCACCAATCCAGCTTATCTAGATCCCTCTAAAGGGACACTGACACTATCTCCCAGTTTGGTGTCATTTGCAAACTTATTGAGGGTCCACTCAATCCATTCATCTAGGTCATCAATAAAGATATTAAACAAAATGGGCCCCAGTACCGATCCCTGAGGGATACCACTTGTAACACATTGCCAGCAGGACTTAACTTCATTAATCACTACCTGTTGGACATGGCCCTCTAGCCAGTTCCTTACCCAAAGAAGGCTATACCTGTCAAGGCCACGGGCAGACAGTTTCTGTAGGAGAATACTGTGAGAGACCATGTCAACAGCTTTGCTGAAGTCTAGGTAGACTACATCAACAGCCCTTCCCTCATCTACCAGTATGGTCACCCAGTTGTAGAAGGAGATGAGGTTGGTCAATGACGACCTGTCTTTCATGGACCCGTGCTGGCTGGGCCTAATCCCCTGCATTCCACTTACATGTTTTGCTATCTATTTGCTAAATCTAGAGACACTAAGCTGAAAGATTTCAGAATATATTTCTCTTATTGATCAACTTTCAAATAGTTTTGGGAACAGGAAGCCCCAAGTTCACTCCTAGAAGAAACTCAGTGAAGTAAGTCATAGCCTTAAGATATACAAACACATAGACAACTTCTGCTCTTGTAGCTATGATTTTCTCTTAAGTTCAATGAGCTGACTCTTGATTTTCCTCCTTCTGACACCAAGCTTTATATTTATATGATGCGATTATGTTATTTACATTAGTCTGCATATAAATATTCGACTAGTGAATGTATTTGAGTTTGTCTCTCCACCTTGCATCCTGCAGAGTATTGAGGTCCCTGGGCTGACTTCATAGGAGAGGAGAAGATATTCACATCCTCTCTCTTCTGCAGCATTAGATTCTAGCTGTTTTATTGTAAAATGCTACATGCCTCAGTATTCCACACTCTCTTTTTTTAAATTACATAAAAGCAGTATAAATAAATGGTTGATTCAAGCATCCTACCTGGTGTGTCTATTTAAAGGTGTTGTTTTGCTTTTGATGTGCTCATAGAAGTAATTTACCACTATATTTTTATACAATTCTCTTAAATATAATTATCTCTCTCTTCATTTTTTGTAGGAAAATTGGGGTTTAGGGCAGATTCTCGAAACCTGATACACATTTGGCAGAAGGCCAAGGCAAAACAGAGTAAAGATCCAGAAGTAAATGCCAGATACAAGCAAATAGCAGAATCTTATGATTTAAAATTAATAAAGCAATTAAGATTAGTGGAAACAGTCCTTGAACTTTTCTTATGCTAATAAATTAAAAATTATTTCATAATACATTGTATTATAATATAATGCTCAGAGTGATCACTGACACAGTCTGGTTGGAGCCTGTAGCCTAAGTCATTAAAAAGAGCGTGGCCAGCAGGATGAGAGAGGTGATCCCTCCATCTACTCTCCTCTGGTGAGGTCACATCTGAAAAACTGTGTCCATTTCTGGGCTTCCCAGTTCAAGAAAAACAGGGAACTACTGACGATGGTCCAGCAGGGGGCCAAGAAGATGGTAACGGGTCTGGAGCACCTCCTTTATGAGGAAAGGCAGAGAGGCCTGGGACAGTTCAGCCTGTAGAAGAGAAAGTATAGAGGGGATCTCATCACTGTTTATAAACATGTAAAGTGCAGGAGCCAAGTCGATGGGGGTGGACTATTTTCAATGGTGAACAACTGTAGAACAAGAGGCAATGGGCAGAAATTGTAACATGGAAAGTTCCATACTAATATAAGGGAAAAACGTCACTGTCAGAATGATGGAGAGTTGGTACAGGCTGCTCAAGTATGTTGTGGAACGTCCTTCTATGGATATATTCAAGACCCACCTGGATGCCTACCTGTGTGACCTGCTGTAGGAAACCTGCTTTTGCAGGGTGTTGAACTTGATCTCCAGAAGTCCCTTCCAATCTCTACAGTTCTGTAATATCTACGGCAGCTCCTTCCAGCTGGAATAATACATCACAACCTAGGTGGAAACATTAGTTTTGGTCCATATTGTGGCAGCCAGACTCCTGAGCAACACCCATGGCAGAGAATGGTAGGGTGATGAAGATGCTGAAAACATGGAAAGCACGTGCAAGATTTGATGGCAGGCACCAAGCTGCAAACTGTTCTTCCATCCATGCATTTTTATGCCCTTCTTATTTAATGCATTTCACATTAGATGCCACTGAAGTGATGAAGCCATTGCTGCTATGATATCAACAGTGTCAAGAAGATTCAAATATAATTTACTTTATCTTCAAATGGAGAATAAAATTTAAAGAATTCTTTATATTGAGTTACAAAATGATGCCATACATTTATGCAAGCTTTCATTTAGATTGTCTGATTTTTAAAATCAGGTGGCAGATATTTGTGCTCACACGTCTGCTCCTTGATCTTGTCATCATCATCATTACTGTAATCTCACATGAACATAATTACTCTTTATGTAAATCATAAATTTAAATGCAATCCGCAATGGTATTTTAATAACTGCTGAGAACTAAATGCTTATTTTCAATAGCTGATATTAAATGCGAAAGCATGAACAAATAAGAATAATGTGAAAGTTAACAAAAATAATTGAAAGGTACCACACATCAGACAATATGTTCAAAGAGCTCAGAATAGGCTGCAATCTGGTACCTGGGGAGCAGCCCTGGTGAAAGGGATCCGGGGGTCCTGGTGGACCTAACCTGGTGGCTAGGTCTATTCACCCTGGAGAAGGGAAACCTCAGATAAATCTTATTATAGGATTCTAGAGCTTAAATGGAGGCTACAAAGATGACAGTATCTCTCTCTTCACAGAAAGCCATGTGAGAAGACAGGAGGCAATGGGTACAAATTGTACAAGGGTAGGTTTCATTTCAATAATAAGAAATTTTTTTTTTCTTATTATGCTGGAATACCATCACAGGGACCTGAATCCCCATCATGAGAGGTTTTCAAGATGTGACTGGACAGATTCCAAGATGAATTCATGTAGGCTCTCTTTTCCATGTAGTTTTGGACCAGGTGACCTTCTGAGGTCTCTTTCAACCTGGAGTGTTTACAGGTCTGTGATTGTTTTGTCTGATGTCATCAGGATAAACTTAAAAGTTTAGGGATCAGTTCTGCTTTCAAGTATTTTCACTGAGAATGTAAAAATTTAGAAATGATAAATGACGGAAACCTGAAGAAATCAAGAACAGTCAAATGGGTGAGTCTTTCCAAAAATCAGTCTGCTGCAAACAGGGCAATATAGTGTAAAGAAGCAGCATTACAGATGGAGCTTCCACAGGAAGTTGTTTCTAATCACAGATTAAAAAAAATAACCACAAATTTTAACATGGTGTAACTGTAGCATACCTCAGAATCATAAAATGGCTTGGGTTGGAAGGGACCTCAAGGATCACAAAGTTCCAAGCTCCCTGCCACAGGCAAGGTTGCCAGCCGCTAAATCAGGTGCTAGATCAGATTGCCCAGGGTCCCATCCAATATCCAGATGCTTTCCTTTAAAAGAAAAAAAAAGTTCTGTGAAGTGTGAAACAGTGCTGCTGCGTGAAGGTTGCAGCTCTTGTTGAAGCAGTGAAGACTTTCCATCCTCCTGTGCTAATGGGAAATAGCATGATGTACTGGCACTGCAGTGAAAGAGGCTATTGGTTCTACAAGTTAGTGTGTCACTTCATGGAGATGTTTCCCACTGCTTAGATATACTTGAATTAATTTTTGAATTAAAAATAAACTGGAGATGTTAATGGATAGCACTGGGGTCAAACATTCTGAATTCTGTTCTTTGCCATTTGTAAAAAGTACATATCACCATGAATGAAAATATAGTTTGGTTCCACCCTCTTTTGCATTTTTAGGTAAACATTTACATAAACAGCTACTTATGAAAATGTTCCTGTAATTAACACCACCACCAGAAAACATTTCCTACACCTTAGAAACAATTTTTATTTGATTCTTGCTTTTTTTAGAGTGTGAAGTGAAACTGAGAAAAAACTAATAGCTCAACTGTGGATAATTTTGTTTGGCATTTAAGGAAACAAGCAATTTATTTCAGGGTATTTGTCTTGTAACAAAGAGTTTGTCTAACTCTTTTTGTTTTGTTCTGTTTTGTTTTGCAGATGAAGTATTTTAGCCATGCTCCATAAGAGCAGTCCTGAATGTTTTGGAAACAAAATATAGTAAGAAAAAAATGTACCTTTGTCTTTATCTGCACTACAGAATGTTTCAAAGACTGTAATTTTTGAGAAATGTGAATCTCACAGTGCCGTGGGGACAGAGAAATCTGCTGATTGACAGCACGTAGCAAAAAAATTCCATGATAGGAAGCACTACCAGAGTGTAAAATAAGTTAAAATATGACTTTTCACTTATTTCTTGTATTGTTCTACTTTTTGCTTAAGAAAGCATCAATCATCCCCACGTTTTGAGCAGATTCAGAGGGGTACATTCAGAACATGCACTCTTCCTAGTGCATACAGAATGACAAGGGGTGTGCTTCTTCCTGCTGGGATAGAGATGCTGAGTCCTGCAGTCAGAGCCATGCAGGCAGAGGACCTAGGGAGTAGCCATAGAATCACAGAATCACAGAATGGCCTAGGCTGGAAGGGACCTCAAGGATCATCAAGCTTCAACCCCCCTGCCACATGCAGGGCCACCATCTTCCATATCTAATACCAGACCAGGCTACACAGGGCCCCATCCAACCTGGTCTTGAACATCTCCTGGAACAATGCATCCTCAACCTCTCTGGGCAGCCTGTTCCAGCACCTCACCACTCTCACAGTAAAGAATTTCCCCCCGATCAGAAGACTCTAATTGTAATTCATCTTCAATACGTTAAGCCATGTGGATCTGAGTGCTCAGCTGGATTCTTCTAACAGGACCAAGTCTGCTGAGCTGATAACTAAACTGAACGGAAGATGGAAAAGCTTCATAAAAACCTTAAGTTGCATGTACTACCTCTTCATTTGCTTACTCATTTACTTTGGTGGGTTTTCTGAGTAAATTTTACTAGGGTCATTCCATTACCTATTGCACTACCTACTGAAAATGCAGCTCTTCTATTGCATACCTGTTCATTTACTTGTTTGATTGCTTTTGATAGTGCACATCCTAACAGACAGATAAATTATGAATGTTGTTTTATTCTAAAGGTACATAAACTTTAGAAACAGTCCAATTTCCATCCAGTCATAATTTTGTAATGGAAACCAGCAAGATAAAAGTATGATCAGTATTTTATAATATTTGTGAATTAAATTTTAATATTAAAAATCCATTGCTTTTTATGAAATGCAGTTGTGTGTGTTTCATTCTTTAAAGTTTTCTTAGAAATTTACCTACATATTTTTTTGTGAAATTACTGTTGTTTTCAAGTTTCATACTATATCTGTGTTTTTATATTTAAAAATAACTTTATAGATTTATTTTAAAGAAAATCTAAAATTCAGTGACAGATCTTAAATAATTTTCAACATAATTATAATTTTTATGATCTTGTTAAATTAATTTTATAAATGCAGTGTTTAGCTTTTTGAAAATGTGTAGTTCCTTTTCAGAGGAAATCTTTGTGGAAATTTCATGAGATAATGATGTTTAGATGTTTAAACTGAGCTGCCTGTGTTTGTGTGTGATGCGATGCCCTGTTGGCTGTTCAGAACACTTCTATCTCCAACCTTCCATGGACTCTTTCTGCTTTAGCAGAGGGTTGGACTAAATGATCTTCTTCTAACCCTTACAGTTCTGTGATTCTGAGTGTGATTCCACCAATACAACTTGACTTGTGATACAATTACCCTGACCTCTAAACTCTGGAGCTGATAGCAACGATGGGCTGAGTGAGGAGGGAAGGCTGCTGAGACTTGCTTTCACTTGAGAAGAGAGAAGACTGAGGACATACACTGCCTCTTCACAGCACCTAGGGATAATTCTAGGATTAAGCAAATCTGAGTTTACTGTGGGCACTGAGTAATAGAAAAATGCAAAGACTGCAAAATTTGGATCTTAAGTGTTTACATTCATTAAGAGTATTTGAGGGTAAAATTTGTCCTTTGCATTTAGCAGAAAGCCATAGGACAGGTGTGCATGGGTATACACCCACCACCACCCCAATCGGAGGGCAACACCACCTGCATCAAGGAATATGCAGTTATCCATGGCATTTATGAAACAGCCCCAAGGTACTCATTTTGGCATTTCATTTTTCACTAGTGTTTCCATCTCTATGACAGTGGATCAAAGAATTAATAAAATTTCATTGTTCTGAAAGGTCAACATGCAACTAAACACAGCAGTTCAAAGTGGAAAGTAGAACGAATGCCAAGACAAGGTTTCATGAGGTACTAATGCTCCAAGATGTGCTCCTTGAATAACATCTGTGGTATTGCCTAATTGCTTAAAATCATGCAATGGACCCATCACAGCACTGGTGTTGCCTTCCACAGCTGAATGCTGCTCAGGCGTCATCACTCCACTGGGAACTACAAACACATCTGATACTGAACTGTCCAATATTATGGAAGTGTTCCTGTGCATTTTTCATATTTAAATGCTCATAAAAGCATTACTTCTTTCTGCTTAAATATGAAAAAGGTAAATCTTCTGCCTTGCAAGTCTAAATATGAAAATGTTAAGATTTTCTGATTCATATTAGAACTGCAGGGCTTTACCAGTCTTAAGATTTATAAGCAAGCTCTGTTCAGACTGTATAGGACTGCAATTTAACCATGTCTCACATCAGTTAAATGTTTATATTTTTGTCTTCTGACAGCAACTATAGACCTGCATACCTGCAAGCTGTCACTATTGTGCTTATTGATTTTATTCAAAAGAGGAGTACTAGCTCTGCATTTCAACATGTGGTTTCCAATGACTACCACTCAAGGACAATGTTAATCTCAGCTTCTAAGTCTCAGCATGTTAAACACAAGATTCCATTCTTGGCCCAGTTATTTTTGCAAGAGCAAAAAGTCACAGCTATCTAACCACAGCTGGGATTGATTGTATCTCTAGGAGTATGGTTTCATGTCAATTTTTTTTTGCTGTTAGTGGGTATCAATCAAACTAACCATCTTCAGTAGCAGTGGGGAAAAAGAAAAGTAAACTCAGGCTCTTTTCTTTTTATTGAATATCAACAATTACTAAGCTGGCCAAGAGTTTGCGTCTCCTTAAGTTCTCCAGCGTTGTGGGTAAGTTGCTCCAACAAGTTGTTTCGTACCTCAAGGATCACAATTTGGCTTAAAAACAACTGAACCTAAATCCTCCCTCCCTAGCCTGCTGTTCAACTATGGGAGCTATAATTTTGCCCCTTTAACATAACAACTAGCCATTATGACTAATCTCATCCTAATAAAGGCTGAAAAGAAACAAACAAATTGAATTTTTGGCTTTAGAATAGTTAGTATATCTTTTTTTTTCTCCTGGGCAGTGAATCAGCCTCTTCCATTGTTTCCTACTTCACTACTGCTGGATTTACAGAAAACATTCTAACTAGCTTTGATGCAACTTGCATTGTCTTTGTGCCTTGAAAACATGAGAACAACCTCCAGTGAGTCATATCCAAGGTCAGTCTGGCCTTTTGTCTCATTTCCAGTCAAGGTCAATAGCAGATATTTAGGAAATAATACAAGAACAGGGAAAGCATTAATTAATTTTTATCTACCTCTTGTGGTTAAGAAAATTGTTAAACAATAGATTTCTTTTTTATATATATTAACTTCAGCTGGGCTTTTTTTTCCAACAGATGTCCATAATTTAACTTCACAATGCAGAATTTCACAGTAAACCTCACACCATCAGAAATAATGTCCATCAGTCTATGTTGAGCCTAACACCTAGAAACCTACCACAGTGCAGTCTTACATGTTTTCTTGGTTTTCTCTTTCTCATTCTGGGGTTTCCTGATTTGGCAATTTGCAGTTCTGCAGGAAGAGCCAGTTCTTGTGCCTTCAGGCATCTATTTAGCTGAGATAATTCAACTGAAGCTGTGGTTAGGATGTAAGTAATGTTGGACCCTTGCAAAGTGTATGGAGCTTGATGAGACAACATCCTAGAATACTTCTTCCTTTTTACCAAAAGCCCTGGAAGAAAAAGAAAATTTGGAAAAAATAACAGCAGTTTTTAAAGTTATGGTTACCTTCATGTAAGGTAGACATCAAGTGTTTCACAAGCAAAATGAGAGCATTTTGCAGTCAGTTTCCACTTTGCAAATCACTTTGGAAGCTACAGGACAAGAAATCAATATCACCCAAGTGAGGGTAGTGCCATTTAAAACAGGGATACCCTTATCCGGTTTACAGTTGCTACCTCAGAGGTTGGGATCAAAGATACCACACAACACAGATTAGTTTATCCAAGAAAAAAAAAAAAAAAGTTGATATTTAACACCTTCATGCTGTGAAAGGATATCTACGAGCATCAGTCACTGGTGTCCTACCAACTCACACAATAGAAAATGTGTGAAGGCTCATATGTAGCCACATCCTTGAGCTGGGAGCTTTCATACATAAGTTTTCAGATGATCATGAAAGTTCCCTAGTCTGAGGGCTTACTTAAATGTCAAGCAAGAAGAAAAAAACATCACTGATGTTATATGGCTGATTCTATATCCTTAGCAGAAATAAGCAGGCAAATTCTCAGCCAGTATGTCTTTTCTTCATTGATTCAAATAATGTATTCTGCATATAAACAATGGTTTCCTTTTCATTATTCATTCCAGCTGAATGAGCTGCTTTCTTGCCTACATAAATTTCAAGTGGATAAAAGCCGCTTAGCTGCATATAACATCCTTTGGAAGGCAAAATGGGGGGAATTTCAGAAACTGTTCACAGACAAAGTTGAAGAAGACCACTTAGGAGCTGTGTTTCTGTGCAGTTTTGGATTGAACATGCAGATTTGTTTGGCCCTGGCTTTGACAGCCAGTGTGCGCCAATTCCCACTCTCAGCAATGCCAGTAGAATCCTTAAACTATTGAGGTGATGGTCCTGAGGTGAGAATGCTGCCAGAAGTGAGAACCACAAGTTCACCAGCGAGATGTGCTCCTGTGGTTATCACTTTAGGGAGAATTGTTAACTTCTTGGTTTTGCATTTACACCTCCAGAACTTAGAGCCCAAATTGTTGGGGTTACTTATCATCAGGATGCTACACAAACACCTCGATAGATTGCATAAAATAGATGTTCCACCTTAAGATGGTTAGTGTTAGAAGAAACCAATCTTATTGTTAGCCGTTAGGCAGCCCTGTAAGATCATCTGTGTATGCAAAGAACAAATGAAAAAAAAAAAAAAAAAGAGAGTAGGGCAATATCATTTGTATTCTGGCATGTTAGCGAACTGAAGAACTCACTTTTCAGTTTTCAGCATCCTGCAATATGCGTATGTTGCAAAGTTACACAAAATACACAACATCAAAATCTGCATGTAATACAAATTTTCCTTTATAGGCATTGGTTACCACTCCCATACTTGGGCAAAAGCCTATGACTGCAGCTAAAGTTGCTCTGGTTAACTTTAATAGGCATCAACATAAAAACACTGATGTTCAGAAATGTTAAATGTGTATATTGCTGTTAAACGCCTTCATGCTTCACAGAATCACAGAATCAATCATGGAATTGCCAGGGTTGGAAGGGACCTCAAGGATCATGAATCTCCAACCCCCCTGCCACATGCAGGGCCACCAACCTTCCCACCTAATGCTAGACCAGGCTGCCCTGCCCCAACACTGCCAGTTCTTATGGAGGAACAAGGAAAACTGGTAAAACACTGTTGAATATTTTCTTCCAGTACTTTCCTTATGAAATATTACAATATTTTCATTTTAAACAAGCTATATTGCAAATACTTCTCAATATATTAAAATCACGTTTTAAATTGGGAAATAATTATATTGTGCAGCTCTACAATAAACACACATTCCTCTTAACGTTCTGTTCATTCTAGTGACATCCAAAAATATATTGTCTTTTGTCTTATCCTCTGACACTCTTTCAGATTACTGAAACAATAAAATGTCCCAAGTCCTTATTTTCTCAAAATGGGAAATCAAATATTAAACATCTGTGAAAAACAAACAAACAAAACAACCAAAAAGCTAGTCTAGCACATCAACATATGACCCCTTATTATATAGACTTCAATTCTGAAGCAGTTTGAAGATCTTTTCAAAGACTTACATGAAGGTATGCCAAGGGATAGAGTGTTAGAAGATAAGTGTGCTGAGGTGAGATAGGGGAAAACAAACATCACTTCTTCCAAACTCAAGATCTGTGCATCCCTAAGAGTAAGAAACTGGGAAAGGTGGCAAGAGGCCTGTGTGAATGAGTAAATAACTTGTGGGTAAACTAAAAGGAATAAGAAGGTCCATGTAATGTGGGAAAGGGGCCTGTCCATTTGGGAAGAATATAGGAATGTTGTCAAGGTCTGTAAGGAAGCAATGAGGAAGGCTAAGGCCCTCTTGGAATTAAACTTTGTGAAGGAGGAAAAGGAAAAGAAGAAAGGTTTTTTATAGTATGTCAACAGTAAAAAGAAGACTAGGGAGAAAGTGAGTTCCCTACAAATGAGATGAGTGCCTTAATAACAGGTGATGCTGAGAAGGTAGAGATCTGAATGCTTTCTGAAGGCCTGTAGCTATTAGTGTGCCCCAGGAGTCAGTGCTGAGTCCGATCTTGTTCATCATCTTCATCAATTACCTGGATGAAGGGATAGGGTCCACCTTTAGGAAGTTTGCTGATGATACAAAGCTGGGAGGAATAGCTGACACACCAGAAGGCTCTGTTGCCATTCTGTGAGACTTTGGCTGAGAGTTGGGCAGGGAGGAACCAGACAAAATTCAACAGTTTGAATGTAGAGTCTGAAACCTGGGGAAGAAAAAACATGTGCACTAGTACAGGTTATGGGATGACCTGTTGGAGAAAAGCTCTTCAGAGAAGGACCTTGGTGTTCTGGTGGACAGCAGGTTGGCCGTGAGCCAGCAAAGTCCCTTTGTGCCCAAGACGGCCAATGGTATCCTGTGTGCATTAAAAGAAGCACAGCCAGAAGGTCAAGGGAGGTGATGCTCCCCACGTACTCTGCCCTAGTGAGGCCTCATTTAGGATACTGAATCCAATTCTGGGCTCTCTGGTTCCAAAAAGACAGGATCTTACAGATGGAGTCCAGTGGAGGGATACAAAGATGGTTAAGAACCTGGAGCATCTCCTGACGTAGTAACCTAGATTTGTTCAGCTTGTAGAAAAGAAAACTAAGAAGAGATCTGATAAATGTTTATAAGTATCTAAAGCGAGGTGGGAGACGAATGGATGAGGCCAGGCTGTCTCGGTGGTTCATAGTGGTAGGACAAGGAGTATGGCCTAAAGCTAGAATGTAGGAAGTTCCATACAAATATGTGGAAGAACTACTTTCTAACAAGAGGATGGAACATAAGAACAAATTACCCAGAATATCCTTCTGTGAAGATATTCAAGATCCATCTGGATGCCCACCTGTGCGACCTATTGTAGGGAACCTTTTTTTAGGAGTTGGACTCAATGATCCCTTGAGGTCCCTTCTGCCTGTTGAGATTCTGTGATTCTGTGATCCAGCTCTTTTTACAAGTGCTACTTATACAACAGAGAAGAAAAATAGCAGAGCCATTAACCTCGATCATCACTGATCTTTAAAGAGCAGGATTATTTACAGTATCTCATCCATGGAAGAGCAGTCTCTTTTGCAATCATTTTTCTACATAGAACTTAACAAAGAATTTATTCTTTATTAAGTTATTTAGACAGTACTCACCAATAAGGAATTACCTTGATGACTTCAAAAGACATAGCTCAAGTAGAGGTGAGGAACAAAATTTTGTCTGGTTTGTCCATAATTATTTTTAAAATGTTAGGATTAAAACTACGTGCCAATCTGATTTTCATAAAATGACAGAATTACTTTTTTGATCATTTTTGTAAATTATTGCCTAAATGATGCTACATATGTCCATATACAGAAGACCTATTCCATGTTGGGTTCCTTTGCAAATATATGGCATGAAGGGCTTAAAAATGAACATAACTGTTCATTCACACACAGATCCCTGTGTAAAACTGTCATCAGTCATTATGGGAATATGCACTGTTAGTTGTAAGATTTATCTCTAAAATAATCATCTGAGGCTCCTTTTTTCTTTTTTTTTTTTCCTTCTCCCTAATGGAAGCAAACAAATGGGAAACGCTTTCGCCTCTACATGCTGCATCTCCTATTCCATTGTGGAGAATGGCTGAAGGAACCATGAACACATAAAGCAGCTGTGCCTTATTAGCAATCTGTCAGATGATAGCGAGCAATATATTACCAGTCACTGTGAACAAATGCCCACAAACTTGATTCTTCACAGCAGAGTCTTGCATGCCCATTTTATGAGCAGATGTGTTATTGTAGTTGCACACAATGCAGTCTTTCGGGAAAAAAATAGAGAGATGATCCTTTTACTTGGAGTGGAGCAGAAAAATCCACTCCCACCATATAACGTGGCTTTATGTGGGTATAAGGAAGCACTCAGGGAGGGAAGTCTCTCTTGGGTGGTCTGTGCACAGTGACACAGTGATACCTCATTTTGGAAACGACAGTGTGCTGTCCTTGATTTCTTAAGAGAAGAAATCTCAGTGCTGGCTGTGAGGAGGGGCTCAGAGAAACCAATGGCATGGCATCTTAGGGGCTACAAATGTAAAAACCATCCATGAAGCAATGCATCTTTCAATGTGATCAAACTTCTGTACTTCCAGGGTTGGGAGTTGCATTCCAGTCATGGGGCAAGCTCTGTCCTTTGTGATTTAGCTGCACATCTAGTGGAGTTGTTGTATTATAAACACCAATCTCCTCCCTTCAAGCAATTTAGTGTTTGATTGACTTTAACTCAGCTGGAGATCATGATTCCATGGTGGTATCAGGGCCTGATGGTAGAGAATCTTCATTACCAATGCAACTAAAAATTATACATGTACATGACTATCAATGTATAATACTTCGTAACAGGAAAAGAAAATATATGTAAGTTGCCTGTTAAATTGGACAGTTATTTAATTAACTGCAAATTTCAATTCGTTGGCATTTTCACACTTCAGTGTTGCTAGTACGACTTCTTCCTCAGGCCCATTTACCTTCATACAAAAGACCAATTTCTACCCTTTCCTCACAGCATGGGGATTACAGAATGTAAGTGAAAAAGCCATTCAATCAGAGGCATTTCAGGCTTGGAGGCAGCAGCTGTACTTTGGAGCTACGCACAAACATAATCTGAAGAATAACAATGAACTGAACCATATTTATACAAGCAGTTATAATAATGGCTCATAAGCTCCACAGAATGTTTTATTCCAATTAACTCAACAGCACTATTGGTTTGTTACATGGTATCTGACCAACCTATGCATCTTCCCATTGGGGGTGGAATCAAGTCTGTTTTGTACTGCCCTTTGCATTAGGTATGCAACTCTGCTGCTGTACTGGGTGGAGGAAGGTGGATGGGAAGGGGGGAGGAAAATCTAGGGATTCCTTAAAACGCTTCATTATTTTTTAATTCTACACCACAGCACATCAAAATTAAGATGAAAAGACCTGCACCTTATGTTACTCAATGAACATTACAGAAATTGTCATAATTTTGTGGGTTTTTTTAATGACTGCTCCTTGTAAAATAGCTTTGGTCGTGCAAGATCAAAGTTAAACAGAGGTGTCTGCTGCAAGATGATAATTCAGGTAAACACACTCAATGGTGCAAATGCAAATGTGATCGACGTTTCTATTTAATGTTTATTTTCCCTGCCACAGCAGTGACAAGCTCAAACTAATTCCAGACCTGCTTTAAAATAAATTGAAACTACCATACATCAACCTGTTTCTGTTGAACTTAGCCCAGATCTCAAATGGTAAAACACAGCTCAAAGTTTCATCTGGTCAGCCTCTGGAGAGCTCCGTGAGGAACATGAAGGAGGGCTCAAAAGAAACTAGCTCAGCTATAAATATTTCAAAATTAATTATGCCATTAATTAAGCCTGTATAAGAATATATCATCAGCAGCTCTGATTTCTTTACCTACAGTGTGTCCTATAACTGCAACCCAGCCTTGGGATTAAACTTTCTAAATCAGTGTAATGTCCTGCCTGGGAATTCTAAGTTTGAGAAAATGAAAGATGATGGAGAAGAGGGAGAAGAGGCAGAAGGGGAAAAGGAAGAAGGGAGAAGAAGCAGCAGCAGGGATGCAGTCCTGCGTGCAGAAAGCTCTCTGTATATGGTGTGTGGTGCTCAGAGGCTGTAGGGAGGATCAGGGCTGGCTCTTGTGGCATATGCACAAGGACGGGAATGTTCCTTGCCTCTACAAATTTCACTGGCTGATTAAAGCAGTAAGTGCCACTGGTTGAAAAGGGGCAGGAAGCAGCAAGGACAACATCCATGACACCTTGCTGCTCCGCTGGCCAATTTCACAGCTTTTCACTACACTTTTATTCCTCTCACCACTATGCATTCAATGCTCCTGCTGAGTATCTCCTTTCTGGGACATTCTTGAGTCATTCCTGAGGTTTTGTTTTATTTCTGAAGAGGGATAGGTGAATCTGGAGTTCCAGATGGATCTGCCTTTGGTCAAACACTCCAAATCTGAGTGAGCCCACTGCAGCCTGTAAGCACATTGGATGGGTGCAGTGTCTTTCATGCAGTCTTGCACAGAGTGACTAGAGATAAAAGCAGCAACAATGGCACAATTAATTATCATTAATCATGATAATCCTGCTTACAAAGGCATTGTGGAAGACTGTCATCACAAAATTAAAGCTTCTCCTGCAGAGATCTGCTTGAAGTTTGCTGTATTTACCTGTCCCCAGTTCTGTGCTCCTGCTCCACAGAAACGTTATTATCCAAAATAGGGTTGTCTTTAAATGAGCACACAGTAGCCCAAGGAAATGCCAAACAGTCTAATTCAAGCATTTTTAGTAAAAAGACAAAAATGTGAGAGTGCAATAGCATACATAGGTTGCTCCAAAAGTAATGCCTCCTGTAGTGTGTGTGTGTGTGTATATATATATATAAATTACAACAGATACAAAGAGCACAATAACACCATTTGATCAAGAAAATTCACGGCCACAAAACTCTTTTTTTTCCAACACAGTCACCAGCTATGTATTTTTTGCCAGTGATGAACAAGAAGCTGCATGCTGCACTCATAGCGATCTGCTTTAGCAGAGGTAAACCACTGTCACTGCTGCCATTGCTGAAACACACCACCCACCACCTCAGTCTGCTCGCTGTTTGGTATCCATAAGCATTCAGCAAGTGTTGATGAATGCCAGTGGATTCCATTTTTCTCCGCAGGGGGGAATCCAGTGACACACCTTTGCTTCCATACCAGACACCATTTTGTCAGATTGCCCGTCTGCTGCCATCTGTCACACAGAAACATTGTTTAATGGAATATTTATTGGTGAGAAGGTTCAACTTCTAATGTCTTATTGCCTCTGCCAACATGGGCCAATGCAGTGTGCTAGGAGGCACTGCTTTCAGAGCAGCCCTTGCAAATAGAGAGGCTAGATTACACACCATCTGTGAGAAACGGAGAGTCACAGAGACAGAGATGCAGACAGCCAGACAGACATTGCAAGCTTGTGCTGCAGCAACCCTGCTCACAAGAAGAAGCTCCTATCTACAGAGAGCATAGCAGTGATGCCCAGGCACAGACTGGCCTCCAACACCAAAGACGCTGGGCAGATGTTTTATTACACCTTCTCCACTGAACCACCACCTGGACTGCAACTATTACAGGAGTGATGGTGGTGGGCACTGCATGTGTTTCCTCTCTAGTTTCAGTCTAACTGGAGCTTCCTGTCTGATTGAGTAGTTGCTGAAGTATGGTGCGCAAATCACACATTTTTGGAAAACGCACCATCTGTGCATTTGAAATTGCAGCTTCTCTAAATTTTCAGGAAAAATTAAAAATGAAAATCATGGAGAAGATTTGATCTGAGTGTAAATTATTGAGCTTGAGAAGAGTTATTCTCTGAAGGAAGGATGTCTTCCACTCCTAAAACCAGAGGAAAAACTCTTTCTTAACATTTTCAGCAGACACCAGCAAGGCTGAAAAATCACTTTGGTTTTCTATTTCTTCATAATTGATTTATCTCCATCAGGTATTTTCGGATGAGTATATTCAGTGCCTGTGTGAACATGCAAATGTTCAGGCACATGTAAGAGATGATAGAGATTTGCATTGTTTGTGAAAGCCAAACATTCCAACACTGAAGACACCCTGAAGTTCACTCACAACTCTGTCTCTGTGTCAAACATTATGCATTTTTTTAAAAAAATCATCTTCAATATGTATATAGGGCCTTTTTTGCAGTTGTCTGAGACACTGGAAAAAAAAAAAAAGGACGAACTAAGATTTAAAAATTCCAAGTTGCTTAACTAATTATCAGTGAAAATACAGAAGGCTTAGAAAGAAAAAGGCCCTCGAAGAGTAACAAAATGAACTTTTGTGGATAAAAACATTTCTGGCCTGTCTTACCATGGGATATTTTTAGGGCTAAAAGCGCTTGATGAATCCTTATTGGAAATCTCTTTTGTGTAGACAAGAAACTCCCACACTTGTTCTCCATTAAGGTAGCAGGCACTGGAATGGTTGCATCTTTGGAGTTGTGGAAAATTTAAAAGCCAGAGGTGAAATCCCTTCTCTTTAATAAGCAGGGGAGTATGTGCAGCTGAAACACTGAGGCCTCAGTCACACCTGAGGGAATTTTAATGTGGGGAAGTACTGAAGGTTTTCCATCAAGTCCTGAAGAAGATGGATCTGAGGTTAGCTATAATGTTAGATGATCAAAGAGGCACTTTAAATTAATGCCTAAGGTTTTTTTGTTTTTGTCTTTGTTTTTTTAACACGTATTTTATCTGTCAGTTCTTGCACTAGGCAGTGAGAGATGTCACCTTCTGTTTTAGAGTTAGTATTAATAGGCAGCTTAAGCAAATACTTCTCAATGTGCTTTGACTGTTGTGACTCCTGTTCATGTCCCACTCTGTCCCCAAAACTCAGGGTGGCTTGGCCACTTTTTAAGGAGTTAGACTTGACAAATCTTTCCCCAGTGATGGTCAAGTTGTTCAGGGCTGGGGCATGAGCATCTCATCCATGGACTCCATCTGAAGTGTCTGCCTGGTCCTGTAGGCTTAATAGCTTAACTAATGGAGTAATTCCTTATCACGTATAACAGAGAAAAGTTTTTTTTAACATTTTTCACAGTAAATTGCAAAATAAAAAGTGCAAAAGCAAATTTAAATTATTTGTGTGTATACGTGTGCAAAATATCCATCTTGCTTCAATGAAATTAAAACACTACTATTATTTGCACACAACGTTTAGGAAATCTGACAAGTGAAATTATCTCTGACCAATTGATTGTCATTGCATTTTCTCTTTTATTCTGTATATACGCATATTCAAATATTCATTGTTGATTCCTATTGATGAATGTATTTCATACGTAACATCAACAAGATTTAAACATCACCAAGGCACAAATGGGGAAATATCCCTTTGCAGAGCAGTCTGCAGACAACACACTGTGTGCAGCGACCATTTATTAAACAGGGAATTCCTAAGTGAATCTTTAACATCCACCTAAAACAGAACAGTCCTTGGTTTCCAGGCTGCAGAATTTGCAATTGCGCATAGATTAAAAACTCTTCAGGACTTTTTAGTAAAAATCTGTGTTTCTTTCATCATAGGGGGAAATAAAGAAGGTGACTTCAGCACATGAACTCCAAACAAAAATTAAATCCTACCTTCAAACAAGAAAATTGATAAACCACATTACTTTCTTAAATAAACATAGCAAAAATTGGGGATTTTATCTTAAGGAAAAGGAAAGACCCAGAGAGAATGAGTTATTTCCTGTAGGAAATCAGAACATAATGTGGAAAACAAGAAAATAAACCTAAATAGTGCTGTAATCCCCAAAGAAAAGCCTTTGGTAATACTGTGGCCTCAGCAGAGAACTCACAAACATGTAAATCATTTTATCTATAAATAACTGAAGATTGCAAGAAACTGATTTAAATTGTTTTCTTCACACCTAAACAAACAGACTGATTGGAAAACAGAATTAGGACAGACTTGGAATTCAGTCATTAAAAAAAAACAAAAAACAACCAAACATTATCAGTGTTGATTTGAAAGGATTATTTTATGAGGCAGAGTGAGGAGGGCACAAGGAGATCCTTGCTGCTGGGTAGTGGGGATCCAAGCAGGCTCCTGGCCAGGTGAGGAGGGGAAATATTCTTCCACCTTGGGCAAGGGATCTTCATTTTATCATGTATTTGCATATTGCTGTGGTGGTGAGCAAGCACTGGTCCTCATCAGTGGTATCACGACTCAGGTACAATGGATTGATATCATGCAGCTCCTTCTCGTGGTCCTGTAGGTAGTGTCCCTGTCCACAGGGCACTGGCTCTGTATGGGCTTCGAGGTCTTTCCCAGCTCAAAGCATTCCTTTGTCCACAGCTCAGGAATACTACATGTAGCCAAGTGCAGGTGGTTTTTTTTACACCTTTAATTTCTGGCATTTGGGCTTTTCTCATCACATGACATTGTCAAATATAAAACCCTCACATCTGAACCTCCATGCTACATTGCAACTACACCCATCAGTTTAGGCATTGTCATTCCGAAGAGCACATCAGCAAGCTTTGGGTGTGCTCCAAGAGTGGGTGGTATGAATAAGGGCAGAAGGACCACAGGAAGTTTGCAATCAAACATGCCTATGAGAAGCCCACTGCTGTTCCCGTGTCCGAGGCGCGTTCCGCCAGCCCACTATTATCGTGTCTCATTGTGGTCAGAATAAAGAAAATTACACACACACACACATATATATATAGATAAAATTCCCAGAGAGCTTCCTATTTCAAAATAAAGAAAATAATGAGTAAAAGGATCACAGAGTTCAGAATAGTGGAAAATGAATCATTATTGTGATGGGCAGCAGGCATCTTGCCAGGCCCAAACAGAGTGTCAGGGAGCACTGCCCGCTATATGCCCTGCTCAGATGGTGGATGTGCAGACACAGAAACATTCCAGAGATTTTCTCCTAGACTGTGCACGGTACATTTCCTAAAACTTCTTCATTGCAATAGATCATGAAGGTCTTTTTCTTCATTTTTAAAGTTTTTTTAGCTGTTTCTGCATCAGATGACTTTGCTGTGTTAGTGCCAGAAAGTCTCCCTGTTACACAGTGATGAGGTGCACGCTAAATGCACTGCCAAGTTGTGCAGCAGTTTATTTCCTGTCGGCTTCTATTGTTTCTTCCTTTAAAGAAGAGACAGCCCAGAGTCTTGCAGGTCTTCAGGAGGAGCTGAACCCAGAACAGCACCATCATCAATTGGGGAAAACCCGAGCAGTCTGCACCACTAATTGCAGTGTGTAAACATTTAATAAATATTCCTTCTTTTCGTCTCTTGCCCTTTTCAAAAATGAAAGGTTGTAATTTACATGTGCTATAGTTTCTAATTGCCTTTTCACAATACCTGCTTGTTTTGTTTGTTTTCTTCCTCCTCTGGGGAGGATGTGGTGGAGATGAAAAGGCAGCGGCATTTCTGCTCTCATCTCCATCTCTGCTGCAAAACAGCGCTGCCCCAGAGCAGCCCCCACTCCCACCCAGACACAGCCAGCATTTCCCGAGCACCCACCAGTGATCGCAAGTGATGGTTCTACTGAGAGTTTTTAATTAAGAATTCTACAGTTTTAATTACGGAACGGTTATCTGAAACCATATGTCTGCCTGCTCACGTATGTGCTCACGCCTGCACACTTGCTGCAATAGCAGAGTTTTGTTTGCTCTTCTGCTCTGTAACTGTTCTTATATGGGTAAGGTTACAGAATGCATTTGGCTCAGACTTTTGTATGTGTGTGTGTGGTTGTTTTTATTTTTTACAGCAAAGCGTGGCTGCAGGGATGGCTGTGTTTGGGCTCCATATGCAGGTTCCAATCATATATTCAAGCTGGACAATAAAGCGGGGAAAAAACAGCTGATACACAAAAGGGGCCGTCTAGACAGTGCCCCATCAGTCTGGCTAAATTTGGTGCTGGCGTTCCCTATGGGATTGTAATATAATTGTCCTGGTGTCTGCGTTCACTCCTGCTGTCAAACACCATCCCAAATATACATCCTTTTTCCAGTGCAGTGGGCCCAAACTCCACCATTAGATGAAAACAGCTTTGAAGGGGAAAAAAAAAAAAACAACAAAAAAAGCCCACAACAAAATAAAAACACCACAACCTGAGCAGATATCTCCTCATGCACAGAAGACCTGTTGTTTAATTGGCAGACAGAAGGAAATAGATGAACTAATGTGGCTTCGAGTTAAAATGTAATCATTTTAAACAAGAACCTAATAATAATGTGGACAAAACAATCTGGAAATATACTTTTCTACTGGTAAAAAGCAAGGTCTTGTTCTTTATGTTTCTTCATCTCTCAAATAAAATTTAAGAGAAACTCAGATAAATGAAAATATGGTAATACCTATGGATCACTGGCTATAATGAAGGGAAAGGGGTCAAAGGAAAAGAAAGAATTAATGAGGAAAAGGCAAGGAAAGGAAAACCTGTCATTTTACCAAATAAAATAAAGCAAAATAAAAACCAAAATTTGTCACTATCCCCAACACAGCAGCCCAAACATGCAAACAAAACGCAGAGAAGCCAAACCCCGAGTTTAGGAAGGCAACCTGCAGAAGTGTGTTTGTAATTTGAACACATTCTCAGTTATTTGTTATCATTTCTTTGCTGCACTTCCCTTCTATTGCAAGAGTGTGTTATTTCATGACATACTGGGGAGGTGACATGGCTTTAGGCATCCCTCAGAACTCATGACCGGTATCTGTGTTGTGGGGAGTGCTGCTGCAGTCTGGGGCAGGATGCAAAAATAAGGGACACTTCTCCCCATCTTACCGAGCCGTGCAGCCCCGGAATCGCACAAACAGATCTGCTTCCCCGATGCCTCACTTCCTTAAAGTTTTCCTTGCAGGAACTTTGGTTCCTGCAGCTCCTTCGGGGTAACGGCAAGAGGAGACCTCCTTCCCAGCCCAGAAATCACAGAATCACAGAATATCCCAACTTGGAAGGGACCCATAAGGATCAAGGAGTCCAATCTTGCTCTGAAGGGCTGAGTAAAGCTGAGGCCCGGGGGGGGGGCTTGGGGAGGAGGGGGGTGGAACAAAATGGAAACAAAAATAAAAACAAGGTACGAGGTGCTGCTGATTGGGAAATAAAAGAGGCATGGAAATATACAAATATGACCCCCCAGTAAAAATAAAAACCCTCCCACAGTGAATGTTGGAAGGAGGGAGGGAGGAGCGCAATAGAGGGGCTTCGGTTTGGGGTGCAGCTGCCTGCACACAGCTGAATAAAGGAGAAGTTTCCTTCGGGGAAGGGGTGCGATGTGTGAATACTTCGTCCAATAAGAGATGGGGCATACTGAAAACTATATTAAATTACCCTGATTAACAATTTAGCCACGAACAGGGGAGCTTTGGGAGATCTCTATAGGCAGAGCTTGGGGCTATTCATGCCAGAAGCTACGGGGTCGAAAGGTTTCTGAAGTTCACAGACTCGGAGCCTTTGTTATGCTAACAAACGGCCTCAAATCAGCTGCCCGCTGGAGTGTGAAATATAAATGATTCCTTGAGAACTTCCAGTAAGTTGTCACTCGTGTTGTGCACATACCTGGGCAGGCTGACAATTTCTATCAGGGCTCTTTTCGGCACCATCCCGCGGCCCAAGTGAGTGCCCGAGTACTTCACACGATATTTCAAACGAAGCTGCCCGTCAGTAATAACCCAAATACGCCCTGAATTTTTGTTTGTTTACGTTATGGGATGAAAACGGAGATTTCTGCGGATCTGGCTTTTCCCGTGCCAGTGTTGTTTGGGGTCACTGAGAGCGCTTCTCCCCCTCTTTCGGTATTGATATCAGTTAGGGGCTATCATCAGTTTGGGGCTGGCATCACGGGGGGCCCAAACTCGCCGTCTTGGAGCAGATTCCAGAGCTGAGGGTGATAGGAGAGCTACCTGCACCCCTCCTCCGCAGCTGCCTTGCCATGCTCCCGGGAGGGTGGACTGCAGCCGTCCAGGTCCGAGCACAAAGGGGAATATTCATCTCCTCCTACAGGACACCGCCGCTAATGCCATTAAGAGGAGAAGAATGAGTTAATTATTTTTATACGCGAGGAAAGCAGTCTGTGGGAGGATGCGGTCTGTACGGAAGGGCGAGGAGGAAGAACCCCCTCCCACACGCACACAGCCGGGCTGGGTGCGCAGCTTTGTGCCTCCGCGTAACCGCGCCATTTTCAAAACGAAACAAGTTGCGGTGGGAATCAGTTCTGTGCCCGCTCGCAGGCAGCCCGCGACCCGCGGCACACGCACGATTCGGGGCCTCCGTGGGCGGATGGATGGGAGGAGAAGGGAGGGAAAGAGGGGCTGAACCACGGCCAGGCCCGCCCCGCAGGGAGCTCCACGCCGAGTTCCGCATCGCACCGGGGAACCGCAGCACCGGGAGGCGGGGAGCGACCACTGCGCTGTGCCTGAAAAGCCGTTTTTCTCCTAAAACAGGAGAAATAAAAGCTTGGTTAATCCTGTCTTCAGCAAGACACGGGGAATGGATCGTTCGCCCCCGTTTTTATTTTATTTTTCGGTGTTAGCTATGGAACGTACGGCTTATTACCCTGGAGCACGCGAGAAACGAATTGTCCTCAGCGTTAGTAACAGCACTGCGAGTTTCCTTCGCGCTTTGCTCTTACAGAGAGCTGAAGAAACGGGCACTGATCAGCGTTCCCATCTTAATGCTCTTTATCGGAATTTCTTTTCCAAGCTTATAAAGAGTTTCCCGTTTTCCTGAAAGTTTTCAAGCAAATAAAAGCCAGTATATTCATCTCCTATTGAAAGTTTGATAGCAAATAGCAAACTATGCCGCAACCAATAAGTTCTGTAGGTACCAGCCCTGACCCACACAGCCTGCAATGAATGACGGCGCTGCCGTCGGCTCTTATTTAAGTGACAAATAACTTCACACCCCATCCTTGTGGTGTTACTGGTGGCGTTCTGAGCACTGGAATTTAAGTTTCCTCCTTTAAAAAGATATGCATTATTACAGAAATTGTGTAATGATAGATGCTGCACTTTTTAAGTTACAGTAAGTAGATTTTCAGATAATTTTTCTTTTTTAAAATGATATCTTTAAAGTATGCGATACTCAAAGCACGAAGTTAAGGATTAGTTTGCATATTTCTGATCGACATCGAGATAAAATCAACTCAATGAGCAACCAAAGCTCTTAATTCTTACATAGAGACAACACGAACGATTTAGGCAGTAAACAGTTTTTTCAGTAAATACCAACAGGATTAAAAAGAGCGAATTTTGTGCCAAGAAGGATCCGTCCCGGAGGTTTCCCATTTCGTCATTCCTGAATGGTGCACCTGAATTTTAGTTTGCAGAAAGCTAATCTTGTTCGCACGAAGAACTTTTTTTTTTTTTTTTTTTTTTTTACTTATTTGTCCTTTGCAAGTAGATTCCAGCAGAGCCATTCGATAATTATTAAACAACAACAAATAAGAACAACAACAACAAAACATCTTCCATTCATGTGTATGGGTAAATGTGGAGATGATGCAGTTTGCTGATCACCACCCGGCAGAGAAAGCCGGAATTGCCCGAGCAGGGACAACTTTCTGCAGGGTGTGTAACGGTGGAAATACATTTCTACACATCGAGTGCTACTCCGAAGGTAATTAAAGTGAAAGGCGATGAAAGAGCAAGACGAGAGCAAGAGGGCAAAGAGCTGAGGAGAAAAAGTGCAGTGTGACACCCTCAAGATGGCTGCTCACCTCCACACTCCTCTGTGATTATAGTCCACTTTCTATAGGAAAGATAAATGGAAAACGTCCTTCAGCAAATCGAACAGCAAAACTACAGTTGCGTTCTACTAACACGTGTGCAAAGATCTTGTATTGAAAACACTTCGATTACACAAATAGAAGAGCCCACTGCCTTCAGCCACCAGATTGCATCTGCCAGGTTGTGTAGGTGAGAAGGGCAGGATGACACAGGAGCATAAGCGAGAAAAAGGAAAAATCACTTCAGTTTGAAAGGCAGAATGAGAGTAGGTGTACATCTGCACAACGGGTGCTGTTTTAGCAGATGGGAAAAATACATCTGACTTTTTAGTGTGTATTTTAGGGAGGTTTCTCAGATTCAGGCAAAGAATAAAACCTTAGCAAGATTTCACTAAATTTCCTTTTCTTGTTTGAATTCTACGATTATTAAAAATCGTTTCTATAAAATAAAGACAGTATTCAGCTCAGCCATAAGCAAACGATGTTACAAAGCATCCGACTCGATCCATCCAGCCCAGAAGGAAATCAGGCTCCATGTAAGCTGTAACCAGTTTGGGGTTTTTGCCTGTTCAGCAGAACTGTTAGGTGACAGGGTTACTGTGTGGGCTGAGACTATAGGCGAAGAACAAAGCAAAGGGTTCAGTTTCAATAGGAAATATAATAAAAACCCCTTTATCTCAAAGCCATCAGGGACAAGCACTCAATACAAGTTAACAAGCGGGAACTGATAAGATAACATTTATATGAGGTCAGAAGTCAAACGCCAGTCAAAGGCATTTAACCTCTTGGGTCATAAACAGGAACAGTTAAAACACACCGAGAGTTATTTATCGGGGTTTAAAGGTAGCTCATCACCGCCGGCGAGCAACGCGATGACGGAGCTAATGGGGATTTATAGGAGAGGGACTGTGCGGTCGTTAACACAAGATGCAAAGCTTTCAGCCTCGTCGTTATTTATTTATTTACTCATTTAAACTCTCATTTCTGCCCTCCCCGTAAATTCGCAGAGCAAAGCGAACCGCCGACAGAACCGAAGAACTTAGAGCAGCGCACACGCAGCTGATGCACGAATCGACTGGAGGATTCGGCGGGTGGATTATGTACAGTCAGCACGCACAGAACCGCAGCCAGATCCTCCCCGTTGTGCGCTAATGCCACCAGGGTTTGTTGCGTTGGTTCTCTTCGAGTCTATGAAAGGAAAAAGAACCTTCGCTCCAGGATAGAAATAATTAGGGATTTCTGTTTAAAAGGAAAGGAGGAAAAAAAGGAAAAAAAGGAAAAAAAGGAAGGAAAAAAAGGAAGGAAGGAAAAAAAAAGGAAGGAAGGAAAAAAAAGGAAGGAAGGAAAAAAAAGGAAGGAAGGAGGGAAGGAGGGAAGGAGGGAAGGAGGGAAGGAGGGAAGGAGGGAAGGAGGGAAGGAGGGAAGGAAGGAAGGAAGGAAGGAAGGAAGGAAGGAAGGAAGGAAGGAAGGAGGGAAGGAGGGAAGGAGGGAAGGAGGGAAGGAGGGAAGGAGGGAAGGAGGGAAGGAGGGAAGGAGGGAAGGAAGGAAGGAAGGAAGGAAGGAAGGAAGGAAGGAAGGAAGGAAGGAAGGAAGGAAGGAAGGAAGGAAGGAAGGAAGCTCACAGTTTCTGACAGATACCCAATTAACGTGCATAAATATTGAAGATCTATTGAGTAGATTCAGAAGAGGTCTAATTACACTTTTAACCCAGACAGCAAATCATGTTTTCTCCACCAGATATTTTGATTTCCTCTTGCAAATTCAGTCTCCAAATTCCTTAACAAGCCCATATCTTTGTACAAAAGAACATCTTATAGGTCAAGTTTAAAAAAAAAAAAAAAAAAAAAATCGAACAAAATGTAATGTCTGGCATCTTACAGAGAAACAAGGGCTGAGAGAAAGCCTTTCCAGGCCCACTCTTAAACGGAGCTCACAATACACCAGGCGAACATTGTGAATTTAAAATGCTTTTAAATATTTATCAGAAGCATTTTATTGCCATATTCAAATGACACGTGGAGTGCACTCACCTTTATTGACAGTCGCTGTTCTGAAAGTCCATTTGCTTCACTGGAGCCCCCCAAGCAGAACAACGCGGGCTTACTGCTTTCATTCAGTTAATGTTTGGTAAAAAACCAAGCGACCTTAATCAGCATGCTGATTGCATCGTCAACTAACAAATAATTTACTACTCCGAGCATTGCATTCCATTAAAAGCTCATTAAATTTTCTGTTCTCCAATGGGAGCTTCAGCCTTTGAATTGCATGCTTTATTTCCGAGTTATCACTTCTTCCATTTGTTTTCTTTTCTTTTCTTTTCTTTTTTTTCTTTATTTAAAAATTTTTGTTTGTTTGTTTTTTATTTTCTTTTTCAAAGCGTAGGTGATAATTTCAATACCTGCATCCAGAAAAGTGGTGGGAAAATAGATCTGATTAATCGCTATGAGAAACTTAGAACATTTTAGGTCCGAGGGGTACAGAAAGAAACGACTGTGTTCTATTCTCAGACACTTCTTATTTCAGTGGAAAAAGCATTCTCTGGGAGTGGCACAGTGTGTGGTTTGAAGGTGCGAATGCTTTGAACAATTTCGGCATTTATAACACTGAAACATCTTGTCCTGTTTGCAAAGCGATCACATATCGGGAAAAAAGAGGAAAGAAAAAAATGAAAGGGGGAGTTGGGGTGGGGGGGGGGAAGAAAAACAAATAACCGAGGCCCCTTCTCTTCATCCATGTAAACAATGAACAAAGGGATGGGGGGGGGGGGGAAGGGGGTGGAAAAAAACAACCTTTGGAGTTATGGAACACAAATCTTGCACGTCCTAAAAATATCAGACTCCACGTAGGATAGTTTGAGGGGGATCCTGCAGCACTGAAGAGCGCATCATCGTTACGTTCAATAAGTAAAACGCAAGGAAATGCCGGCCCCTCAATTAACACGGAGTTGCTAATTCGGCCCCATTTCGCAGGAGCGGCCGTAAGGCGGACTGGACTGCGGCGCCGCGCGGCGGATTCCCGGCTCCATGCGCTCATACCGAGCGCAGTGATTGCGTCGGGACAGCGCTGCTCCCCGGCCGCTAGCACGGCCTCATCAACGCAAATGAGGCGGAGGCTCCCGCAATCACGGCCCCGCGAGTGCGAGAAGGATTGCGGCGGGGCAAACCGCAGTCACCGACAGCTGCGACGCCGTTTCTTCCCCCCAACCGCTACTATAACCAGCCTTTTGCCAAGCGCAATGAACGGGCAGCAAAACGAAAAGAAAACACGGGGATGTTGGCCGGCGGGGGCAAAAGGGTGGGGGAGCTGGACGTCTTCCGTGGTGAGAGGGTAAACCCAAATATGTACGTGTCCTCTGAACTCGGATAGAAGCCTAACAGCGATAGGTAACGTGATGCGTGGATGTTACAAGGAAGACTTAAGAGGTAGACTCAGATATGCAATATGAATTATATATTTTGTAATTTTATATAGCCGTTAAACATATAAAAGTCCGTGACTGCACGTTTCTCCCTTTTCCAAAGACGTTTCCCAGGAGGGTCTGTACGTCCATCCGTCCATCCGTCCGTCCCGGCGGCGGGCAGCAGGTGGCGATTTTGCGGCAACTTCTTCTCTTGGAAGAATTTAGAGTTATAGAATAGAATAATAGAACCTTTAGAGTTGGAAGGGACCTTTGAGAGCCAGCTAGTCCAACTCCCTCGCAGTGAACCGGGACACCCACAGCTACATCAGGTTGCCAGGGCTTGATCCAGCCTCACCCTGAAAGTCTCCAGGGATAGGGCATCAACTACATCACTGGGAAACAAGTTCCAGTGTCTCAGCACCCTCACTGTAGAAGATTTTTTCCTCATATCTAACCTAAACGTACCTTTGAGGCACCTGGGGCTGGGGCAAAGCTGTCAAATCCCTAGGGAGTAGGAACCTGCTCCTCTTGGGCAGAGCTATCCCATGGGCAGGGAATGGAGGCAATCAAATGTCCACAGACAGAAATGTCTCCTTTCTTTCCCTTTCCCTTTCCCTTTCCCTTTCCCTTTCCCTTTCCCTTTCCCTTTCCCTTTCCCTTTCCCTTTCCCTTTCCCTTTCCCTTTCCCTTTCCCTTTCCCTTTCCCTTTCCCTTTCCCTTTCTCTTTCCCTTTCCCTTTCCCTTCCCCTTTCCCTTTCCTTTTCCCTTCCCCTGCCCCTGCCCCTTTCCCCTTCCCCTTTCCCTTTTCCTTCCCCTTTCCTTTTCCCTTCCCCTCTCTCTTCCCCTCTCCCCTTCCCTCTTCCCTTCCCTCTTCCCTTCCCTTCCTTTCCCTTTCCCTTTCCCTTTCCCTTTCCTTTTCCCTTTCCCTTTCCCTTTCCTTTTCCCTTTCCCTTTCCCTTTCCCTTTCCCTTTCCCTTTCCCTTTCCCTTTCCCTTTCCCTTTACCTTTCCCTTTCCTTTTCCCTTTCCCTCTCCCCTTCCCCTTTTCCCTTCCCCTTTTCCTTCCACTTCCCCTTTCCTTTTCCCTTCCCCTCTCTCTTCCCCTCTCCCCTTCCCCTTTCCCCTTTCCCCCTCCGTCTTCCCTTCCCTTCCCTTCCCTTCCCTTCCCTTCCCTTCCCTTCCCTTCCCTTCCCTTCCCTTCCCTTCCCTTCCCTTCCCTTCCCTTCCCTTCCCTTCCCTTCCCTTCCCTTCCCTTCCCTTCCCCTCCTTTCTTCCACTCCCACTCTCCCTTTCCTTTTTCCTTGATTTTCTCCCCTTTTTCCATTCCCCTTCTTTTCTCCAACCACCCATTTTCCCCTTCTTTTTTCCCTTTCCTCTTTTCTGACTTTTTTAAAAATCGTTTTCTCTCCTCCTACTTTTTCACCTTCTTTTCATTTTCCTTTTTTTTTAACCTTTTCCCCCTTCCCCTCTTTTTCCCTCTTTTTTTTTTTTCATTTTCCCTTTTTTTTTATTTCTCTTTCATTTTTTTTCCTTTTCTCCCTTTCCCTTTCTTTTTTTTCCCTTTCCCATTTTCCCCCTTTTCCCCCTTTTCCCTATATCTCCTTTTTCCTCTTTATTCCCTCTTCCCTGTTTTATTTTCCCTTTTCTATTCCTTTCTTCTCTTTTTCCCCCTCTTAAATATATATATTATATATATATATTTCTTTCTTTCTTCCCTTTTTCTCTTTTTTCCTCCTCCCCCTTTCCTTTATCTTCCCTCCCTCCAATTTTTTTTTTCCCTCCCCTTTCCCTTCTCTTTCCTTCCCACCCCCTCTGTCCCTGCAGCATCCCTTCCCCACTCGCAGGATTTGGGTCTGGCCACACCGATGCTACAGGGCCCGTGTTTCTGCAGCTCCGCACCTCCTCTCCCCTCCCCTCCCCAGCAGCACCATGAGACATCTTTCCAAAAGTAAACGAGAATTTCCGAAAGCGTGTGTGACAGTCCATGTGCTCAGAAAATGCCCATCTTCTGTGGCTGCTGACATCACACCGTTCTCAGACCACATCCGTGGTGAAGGTTTGAGGCTCACCCCAGCAGAACACTTACAGCCCTCCCTTCCTCCCCTTTCCCATACACCACCTTGGAGCCCACGATGGGGGGTCTGGAGCAGCTCTACGCCTCTCCTCTCCCATTTCATTTTATTTATCTTAGTTTACTTACATATTTTTTTTTCAGTAGGAGGCTTTTCTTTTGGCACCCTTCTTTGTGAGCAGTCTCCTTCAAGCACCAAAGAAGTCCTAGAGACAAATTTCTTACACAGATACCAGTACAAAGTCTTTTACCTCAAGCAAAAAAGTTACCCAGGTTAAAGTGAACACTGATTTTACATTAGGATGTGAGGAAAGAAAGACGAGCCTGTAGTCTTTAACTTCCAAAAACTACACATCTATTCACCCATACCAATAAAACAGTATAGTAACTATACCATAGCCACAGCTTCCATAGAAAGTGACATTTCTGTGGTTTTCATTCTATACTTCACTATGCTACTCTATACCATACTATGAACTATAATATAGTACAGCAGCTATATTATAGCTTGTGCTATATAATAGCACAATGATATTAGTATACTATGATAGTATTAAGTATACAATACTGTAGGCAGAGTTACTGTTGAAAACTCCTATTTCTGTAGTTTTGTGTTTCATACTGTTCTTTCCAGGTGAAGACATCAGATTTGAACAAAAGGATTTTTGATTTTTCAGTAAACTTATTTTAAATTAATCAGATTGCTCAAAATTACAGTAAAACAAACAAAAAACAAACCCACATATTAAAAGAATAATTACTCTGAGTTTTCCACCTGTCCTATTATGCTCTGCTCTGTTATCATTCTTCTTGCTTTTAAAAGCATTTCATTTGCCTGCAAATAATAATCTGTGAAGAGCTGGGGAGGAATATATGTTTCCAAAATGACACAGTAATTTGGAAAACTAAATATATATATATATATGGTGAGCTGTAAAATCTGAGTAATTAACAGTGGGCTGCTGGAGCTGAAGCAACCTCCTAAATCCATCTGAGCTAATACATGGCTCTCTCCTACATAACCTGAGAGCTGCTTGCCTAATGGCTAAGACTCAACAGATGGTTCAATTTGTTATATTCCTACTCTCTTTGCTCTGTTTGTATTCATTTTCTTGCAGAAAGATTAAATTTTTTAAAAAATTAAACTGAAATGATGACTGAATATGACAGAAGAAGTGAGAGGGGGAGAAAGCTTGAAGACCTGTCTGTCTACCAGAAATGATATCACCACAACTATTGGGACTCTTACAGTAATAACTTCTTATATACTTAGGTCTTCTTCCAAGACATTACAGTGAAAGTTAGAAAATAGAGGTCTGAAGCTTTTTGCAACTTTTTTTAGTACAATATAAGCATCAGGAAAGTGCTGCTATTAAAAAAAACCCACACCGTTTTTTCCTAATGATGCACAACTAATAAGTGTAATAGCAGCTTACATAAATTACACAGATACAGCAAAGATCAAAAACCACTCAGAAGATGGGCAGAAGAAAACAGAAGCGACATGAAGGAATGTCTCAGCTACACATTTCCAAGCACACCAAAGGCAAAAAGTCCCAATTTCTTTCTGTGTACTACTATACAGTTTCTAGATATGCTTCTACACACCAAGAGAGCCAGTGATGTTTACGTTTCTAAGCTATGCTTTGTTTCCAAAATACAAGAGGCCTCAGTGTGAGCATCTCTGCACATTCTCACACTCACATTCTGAGAGATGCTACCCATGGGAATCTTACATGGAAAATGGGTCTACAGGGCTTAAAGTACTGCTCTGAGTGATTTCAGGGGAGATTAACAGTGGGGAGGAAGCGCTCAGTCACTCTTCCCTCCCAGTTTAATATGGACGTAACTCTGAATGTCACTGGTGTGCTTCTGCAGGCAGAATACACATTCCTCATGCCTTCTACAATATTTCCTGCAGACACAAGAAGAAAACTCTTATTTCTGAGAGGCTTCTGCCTCCAGCAGAGTTTGAAGTCTCACTGATTAATCTTATTTCTCATTTGATACAAATGGTCACAGCCTTTGGACTGTAGCTGAGAAAATACTTTATTCTGCAAGTGCTCTTATGTCAAAGGCAGCTTATGCACAGGTTCATTCCTCAGCTGCTTGGAACTGAGGAGGTGGAGGAGGAAAAAGAGGCACCTGCTTATGTGGGCCTTTTGTCTGAAGAGCAGTATTTGCATAAGAGCTGCAACATAAACTCATTTGATAAATCCATTTTTTATCATCTAAGTGGTCTTATTTTCAAAGATCCAATACAACAGCATTTGCTGCAGTCTAAGTAAGATGTTCTTGTATTTAGATGCTCAATATCAAAATCTTAACTAAGAAAGCAGCAAAAGCATTTTGCCTAGATTTATGTAAACACAAACAAATACAGTATTCATATACGCATATTCACATATACTACATGCACATACATTTTTACATTTACATACACAAACACATTTTGTGTATATATACATATGTGTATGTATTAGATGTTTTCCTATATCTACTCATCTAGCTAGTTATCTAGCAAACAAACTGTTTGTGAATATCTGCAAGGACAGGCGCAGAGTTGCTTTTAACACCTGTGAAGAACAGTTAAAAGGTTATTGCATAAGAGGCTGCATAAATCCTAACAAAATATTTTTAACTGGCTAATGTTATTTTCCAGGATGTCATTAAATGACAGACTCAAATTTACCCAATTACCAAATTTACCACATTAGCAACAGAGTTAATGAAGCCTGCTTTCTTCTGTATTTGTGTCTTGAACATGGATTTGTTCATGTATGAATAAGACAGGAGGGCCAGTTGACGTTTCACTTGTCTTTAGTGTGCTTCTCCACATGGATTTTATTAGGGTAAGTTCACACTGAAGTGCTACTCTTGGTGGCAGTACTGAGGGTCTCATCTTTACACTGGCTTCATACTTTCATGGATACTGTAAAAACTTCATCTTTCAAATTGGTTTGGTTGGAAGCTGGCCAAGAAGCTGTACAGTATGGAGGTTAAATGACAGTGAGACATTGTCAGCCACTTGCTCACGTGTATAGAGCAATCATCAGTAGTTCAATTCTGTAGGATAACCAGCTTGAGCATTTAAGAAAGAGAAACGCATAGCTTCCAATACACCCGAGTTTCCCTGTGCTCCATAAAACTTCAGGATGTTAGAAAAATTATTTCAGATGTGATACAGGCATACCAGAAAGAATGTAATTTATTTTTGCGAATATTTTTCATTCAGTTCAATTTGATTATTCCCTTTTAATGTAAGAGAACTGAAAGGGCTTGTTTGAAAATGACAATATATGAACAATTAGAGTTGGTTTAATCAGACAAAAAGAAAGGCCTGTGCATTAATGTCAAATGTCAAGCATAAAAGATGGACAAGAATGAAGGGGAAGGTACAGCAAATCACGAACAGGAAAAGAAGGTAATATCTGAAACACGAGTGGGTGCTGTGGGGGCGGACAGACCATGGTGATGTCCCTGAGCAACAGGCTGTGACATCACCGGGTGACGATTGTGACAGCTGTGCCCTCACTGCTCATAGTGGGGTGCCGGCAGAGCCTGGCTCAGTCTGGCTCGTTCCTGGACCGTGCTGAGCAGCTCTGCGAGGCTTGGAGGTCGAGCAAGGTTTTCGCTGTGCTGTGCTGGGTCGTGCCTGGGGCTGTTTGCAGCATCTCAGTGCCTGACCCCGCAGTATCGCTCCTGTTTCCCCGGCCCTGCCTAGTGCAGGCAGCTGGGACCCTACTGAGTGCACCCGCAGCAGCGGAGGTGAGTGGTGCGGGGACACCTGGGTCCCTCAGGGCAGCCGTGGGGAGCCTGGCCCCGTGCCAGCGGGGAGCACAAGACGGCCCAACAACGGGCTTGGGGGGGCTTTCTGCAGAGGACTCGCACACCCTGGGACAGCGAGTGACTGTGACCTCCCTTCCTCTTGCAGGGCGAGACACCACCGCCGCAGCTGCTTTGAAGGAGAACAACTCGTCATCCTCGGTTCTCCCAGTGCCTGCAGCGAGAAGATCATGGCTGCAGAAGAGGCATGGATGTGTCCCGTCTGCCGCGAGGTGCGGCAGGACGTGGCCCAAGCTATTCCATGCAATCACAGTTTCTGCCTTGGCTGCATCCAGCGGTGGGCGAGGCTGAGGGACAGCTGCCCGCTGTGCAGGACGGCCATGGAGACCATCCGGGTCTCCGTGCGGGGAGACAACCAGTACGTGGATTGCGTCGTCTCCCCGCCCGCAGTGCCGGTGCCCGTCGGCTTCGGCACCACCACTGCCACCGGTCCCGACAGCGACGAGGACCTTCTTCCCCCCCTTCCACCACTGTCCCCTGAGCCCATGGCGGCGGAGCCGGAGAGAGTGGGCGGCCTCCTGCTGGAGGAGTGGGCGGCACTTTTCAGGGTCCGACGAAACGTCCTCAACCCGGTGCTGCCCTGGCTGGAGCAGGAACTGCGCCGCAACGGGGAGCTGCGATGGTGGAAGATCGACTGGGTCAAGAGCATGATCCTGGCATTCCTCTGCCAGGTGGGGCCGGACAGGGACGTCCTGGTGGACTGCACAGAGCACGCCCTGGGACCCATCACCGCACCGCTCATCGACGCCCTCATCACAACCATCGAGAGCCGGTGCGGCCAGGAGGCCCGGAGGCTGCTGGGCCTCGAAGACCCCGGCGCTGCCCAGGAGCACGAGGACGGCCCCGCGGCCCCGTCCGGTCCCGGCACCGCTCCGCAGGGGACCGTCGAGCCCAGCGCCGTGCCCTCCGGCAGCTCCGCGGGTCCCGACGCAGAGGAGCTCCCCGGCACGTCCAGCGGGGCCCTCGGCACAGGTCCCGGCCAGGAGCCGGCTCCCGAGGCAGCCGGTCCCTCTGCCCAGCGCCGCAGCCGCGGCCCCTCCGCTCGCGGCCGGGGCAGGAAGCGCTCGGCTGGGGGGCGCCGGCGCCCCACCAAGAGGAGGGCCGGCAGCGCCCAGCGCGATCCTCCGCCCTGCAAGAGGCGGCGCCCCCGGCCCCTCTAGCGGGGTCACGCATTTCCAATAAAAGATTAGAACGCACAAGCACGAGTTGTTCGCAGTGTCTGTTCTTTCCAGACCGTTCCCCCTTCACACACACCCCGCAAACCGCTGCCCTGACGGGGCGGAGCGTCGTCGCGTCTCGCTCGTCCAATTCAGCGCCGCGTCGCCTCGCGCGCGTGCGTCGTATGGCCGCAGACGTCCCGCCTCACGCAGAGCGGCGCTACGGCGCATGCGCGAAAGCGGCACACGCGCACCCCCCGGGCCGTCCGTGCCGGTGCCCGTGCCGCTGTGGCGGTGCTCTGCGCCGCGCTGGGAGCCCTCGCCGCGCCTGCCGGTCTGGGAGCCGGCGGCTGGGCGGCACCGCGGCTCGCCGGGCGCCTCATCCCGCCTTCTCCGTCTCTGCGTTCGGCGGGAGCCGGACGCGAAGCGCGGGGCCGTGTCTGCGGCTCGGCCTCTAGTCTCCGTTAGCACTTTCGCTCAGGCGTTTCTTCGGGCAGCCCGGCGGGGCCTGGCGCCGGCGGGGCCGTTGCGTGACCTCGGCCGTCTGCAGCCGGCGCGGGGCCTGGCGGGGCGCTGGGCCGCCGCGGCGGAGCGGAGCGGGGCCGGGCCGGGCGGAGCGGGGCCGGGCGGCGGATTTATGCGCTGCGAGAGGGGTCGGGGCGGGCGGCTGGAGCGGCGGGCGGCGCCGGCTGGAGCAGCATGGTGAGCGGGGCGGCGGGTCGCGGCGCAGGGGGCAGGGCGGGACTTCGTGTTAGCTGGGGTTTGCCTGCAGACTTCTACCGAACGCTTCCGTCGGTTGTAATGCTCCTTCTTTTTCAGTGCCCCGGGGTTGGACGGGGCTGTGCTGTGTGTGCGGGGCGGCACGCTGGAATGCTAGGCTGATTGAAAAACCGGGCTGCGTTTTCTAACTATTAGTGCAGGCGTTGCACGTGGGATAATAGACGGGAAATGAGCTTCGATGGACAGCAGGAGAGCAAAGCCTGGTTGGCGTAGTTAGTGTAGTGCTACAGGCAGCCTGGGTGTCAGTGGATTGAATTGCAGAGGTGTGAGTGTTGGGTGAGTGCATCTATAAAGCTGGGGTGGGCCCTGCACTTGGCCTTAATTACAGTACGAAATACCTGAGTTATCTGAGTTGAGGGGTCTCCTTTCAAGATACCTATTCTGCATATGGTTGGGCACCACAATGATATATGGTTTTTGGTATAAACATATATTCTGTATGTTCTGTTGGTGCATATTGTTATAAATGTCAGTACATCATTTTAGCTATGGACAGCATTTGTCCAAGTGCCGCAGATCTTGCTTAGTGTCTCCACTTTGAAGTTGTGCTTTGGGCGAAATCAGATACTTAACTCATCTAATACTGAAATATTTAACAAACTGGTTCTAATTATCTGTTCCTTGATTATGTACATCTTGCAACCTGAAAGGAGCTGTGCTGTTTTCTTTCCCACTTCCTCCTTTTCTTTTTTTCATTTTTTTTCCCCCCCACTTTTCCTTTGAGGGTAGAATATTGACTCTAAAATTCTTGTAATATTCCTCTTATTCTGTTGTCCCACCATTCCATTTCAAGCTAGTTTGGGAAGTTGTAAAGAATTATTTGGTTTTCCTTTCAACGTGGCCCTTATTTGAATACCATTAGAATCACAGAATTGCTCAGGTTGCAAAAGACCTTAAAGATCATCAAGTCCAGTCACAACCAAACGAAACTACCGTAACTCTAACAACCCTCCACTAAATCATGTCCCTGAGCACCACATCCAAATGGTTTTTAAACACATTTGGGAATGGTGACTCTCCCTGGAGAGCCTATTCCAGTGCTTACCAAACCTTTCCGTAAAGAGGGTTTTCCTGACCCCTCCTGGCACAACTTGAGGCATTTCCCTCATCCTGTCACCAGTGAGAAGAGACAAATCCTGCTTTCGCTGCAATCACCTTTCAGGTGTTTGAAGAGAGCAGTAAGGTTTTCCTTCAGCCTCCTCTTCCCTAGACTAAAAAGCCCCAGTTCCTTCGGTCTCTCCAAGGGCATGTTCTCCAAGCCCTTGTCCCCTTCTTTGGGCCTGCTCCAGCACCTCAGTGACCGTTACTGAGGTGCCCAAAACTGAACACAGTACTCAAGGTGAGGCCTCACCAGTGCCGAGTACAGGAGCAGGATGACTTCCCTAGACCACACCATTCCTGATACAAGCCAGGATGCCATTGGCTTTCTTGGCCAACTGGGTACACTGCTGGTTCATATTCAGCTGACTGTCCATCAGTCCACCAAGGTCCATCAGGCAGCTTTCCAGTCACTCCTCCCCAAGTCTGTAGGGTTGCCTGGGGTTGTTGTGACTGAAACACAGGACCCGACACTTGGCCCTATTGAAACTCATACAGTTAACTTTGGTCCATCAATCCAGTCCATCCAGGTCCCTCTGTAGTGCCTTTCTCCCCTCAGGCAGATCAGCACTCCCTCCCAACTTGGTGTCATCTGCGGACTTACTAAGGGTGCAATCCCCTCATCAGGATTGTTACTAAAGATGTTAAATAGAAGCAGCCCCAGTACCAAGCCCTGGGGGACACCACTTGTGACCAGCCACAAACTGGATTTCACTCCATTGACCACAACTCTTTGGGCCCTGCCATCCAGCCAGTGTTTCACCCAGTGGAGTGTACACCCATCCAAATGGTGGGCAGCCAGCCTCTCCAGGATGTTGTGGGGGACAGTGTCAAAGGCTTTACTGAAGTCCAGGTAGACCACATTAACTGCCTTACCTTCATCTACTAAGCTGGTCACCTTGTCAAAGAATGAAATCCTGTTTGTCAAGCAGGATCTTACCATTCATAAACCCATATTTATTGGGCCTGATCCCTGGTTGACCTTTAATAGATGGATGATGGCTCTTTAGATTATCTGCTTCATAATCTTTCCTGGCACTGATGTGAGACTGATAGGTCTGTAGCTACCAGGATTATCTTTCCAGCCCTTTTTGAAGATGGGCGTCATTTGCCAGTCTCCAGTCTGCTGGGAAATCCCGGTTAGCCAGGACTGTCAAAGGATGATGGAGAGTGGCTTGGCAACCACGTCCACCAGCTCCCTCAGCACTCTACGGTGCAGTCCATTAAATGCTTCCTATAAGCTTGAGAAATCATTTCCACTTTCCCTTAATAGTTGCTGGTTGTATCGACAAATGTTATGGAATCATAAGTAAGGATGCTACGTCACTTGAAAATATAGTCTTTGATAGTCTATCTGTAGACTGTGTGGAAGTTGCATTCTCCAGTTCTGCTTCAGTGGCAAAATGAAGTGTACAACGGTTTCTTTTGTATCAATAGGCTCACAAACTGTTGTCACAACAACTGACTGGCTGTACAACCCTTAGCTGTGGCTATCAGGGCTGATCTTTCTACCTGTAATGTTCATTATGTTCACAATTCTGTGCAAGCATTTTAATTCTGCCATAGTGTTTGGGCTGTACTGCAGAGGCACTAGATGTTTTCCACTTCTTGTTCCTGGAATGATTCTTGCAATGGCAAAGCCTTCTATAAAATTAGGATGAGAGCTTCCACAGTTTATGTGTCAATTAGGTGAATATAGTTATGGTAGATCTTAAAAATCTTTTAACATAATCTTGTACCTTCTTTTTCTCCGTTGTAGATCAGTTCTCTGAACTGGTTTTGCCTGTAATTTAATACTGCATTGAATATGTACTGATTTTCTGCCCAAGGCGCGTTCTCTATTGATTACTTCAGTAGTAATGATAATTCTGTGACTTCAAAAATGGTTTGGTTCCAGTCATGAGACTTCTACAACAATAGTTTGATATTCCTAATGATCCTTAATTTGTAATTGTGATGTTTAGGGAGCATTCTTGTTTCTTGTTTCATGGAGAATAAAATGATGTTGGCTGACAAGACTGTAGTTTGATTTTTAAATGACGTACCTTGATTCAAAGGGAGTCATGCAGCTTCTGACTCCTGTCCACCAGTCTATGACCCTCCTTTGAACATGGGGAAAGCACTGGCCAAGACAGAAGAGGTACATGGAGGTGAGCAGTTGGTGGTCCTGAATTCCTTGTGTATTCTTCATGCCACTTGATGCATCATTTGTTCTGTAAAACAAACTTGTTTTTACAAGAATTGTCACTTCAGAAATAAGTAACTGTCATTATATTTCTGAACATGAAGCTGTGTTCTTCTGTCTGTTCTCTCAAGCATGTCGTTGTTTGGCTGGTGTGCTATTCCAACTAATCCCAGTGTATGCAACTGCTGGCTTCAAATCATGGCCTTCATCCTGCAACTGGGGGGAGAGGGGAAGAGTAGGAGGGTAGTTTGTGGTTGTTATAGATATTGTTACAGACTAAGTAGTTTTGAAGCCTTGAGTAAATCTAGGTATTGAGTATTAGTAGCATATATGTATGTGATAGAGCAAGGAAAAAAACAGTCAGCAGGAGAATAACCTTGGGCAAGGTCAAAATGTGGGGCCTGAAGAGTTGTCTTTGATAAAACAATTAACCTTGATTATTCTTGCTTTGCATGTTCTGTAAATATAAAAATATACTCTAGGAAGAAGTACTTTTAACAGTGTTCATATTTTCTGTTAATATTATGAGGTAGCTATGTTTGTGTTATGAGCACACATCATTTGTAGATAAGAGTATGGAAGCTTTATCATACTTATTTTTACTTTTTGTTCTCTTGTTTATCAGTAGCAGTGTCTCTAATTATGTAGTGCTAGAGCTATAGACTGTGAAGGCTGAAATGTAGGTTGCACTTTGTTCAAACTTACCATAGTGCCTTTTGGGCCTGTCATTTTTAAAGATTTTTAACAGTGTGTCTGTCTTATCCTTTAATGTAACTGCAAACAGTTCCATTGTAGACTGCTTAGGAATTCTTTATTATGTTTTATTGAAAGCTCTCTTATAAAATATGTTCTCTGTAGCACAAACAGAAGTAATGATGCCATAAGTACTTCAAGGTCCTGGAACTGAGCAATCAAGATATTGAAAGACCTCTGACCAAAGATCTTCCTCTGTAATGAAAACACAAGTCTGCAACTTATTAGGCATTATAGTCACTGTGGTTGTTCTGTCTTGCTTGAGGCATTGACCATGGGGTTACTAGCCAGCCCCTGTTTTGAAGAGAAAGTGATTTAACTGTCTTTTACAGTCTTCTTACCTTGGGGCTGAGGGATTTTCAGTTGTTCACAAATTGACAGCAGTGTCTCTCTGATCTGTAAGGTTCTGACTTCTGTCTCTAATGTTTGTTTAGTCTGTCACTTGCCCAGCACAGAAGCATCTTCCCGCAGAACATCCTGCGTTCCAGTTTGAGCTCATTGTTTCTTGCAGAAGATTTTGTCTTGTAAAAGAGCTTCGTCCTTTGATGTCTTCCCCTTTAAACAAGTTATATTCTGTTAAGTAGGGATAGATTTTTAAATTCTGAATCATGTCTGCTAATTTAGAGTTTGTCAAGTAAAACAGAAGATATTGGTTGGAACCAGTACCTAATCTGCCTTTGTGTTCTTGAAATGAGTATCTAAACTAATATTAGTGGTAATGGGAAGACTTAAAAGTGTGTGGGAGCTTTGATTTAGGTAGAACCTGAATTGGAATAATCCCTCTGTTTTGTGGTTTTCTGTGGGGAAAAGCAGTTCTGTAATTAAAGATAGCTTGGGATGGTATATATTTCTTCCAGAGTGTATTCATATAAGTAGTGCATAAATGTATACAGGTAAGTGTTAGCAAAATGTTGTGTTTTCCACATAGTATGTTATTAGAGGAAATATCACAATCTGTGCTATTACTTGCTCCTTGCAAAAAAAGTTATTGCAGTAATCCCTGGTTTTGCTGAAGGGAAGTTCAGTCAGTTCTTTTGAGTTGTATCAAAGAATTGATGGCAGCAATTTAAGGAGCACTGGAGAGACTTTGATCACAGAATGGTTTTGGTTGGAAGGGACCTTAAAGTCTACCCAGTTCTAATCTCCTGCTGTGGGCAGGGCTGCTCCCTCCCAGCTCAGGCTGCTCAGGGCCCCATCCATCCTGGCCCTGAGCACATCCAGGGGTGGGTTACCCACAGCTTCTGTAGGCAGCTGTGCCAGGTCCTCACTGCCCTCTGAAGAAAAATTCCCTTAATATTTAGTGTAAATCTCCCCTCTTTTAGTTTAAAATCAGCCTCCCTTATCCTTGTGCTATTAGATAAAGTACAAATTTGTTCTTCCTTCTATTTATAAGTTCCAGGCCAAAACAGCTGAAGAAAACCCAAATATGTTATTTCAAGTTGTAAAGATGTAACAAGTACTTAATTGATAAATGTAACAAGTATTTCAGTTGATAATTGAAACCTCATTATGAGAAGTCTGGTAACATTCATTTTCAGTGATTACAAATGGAAAATGGTAGTTTATGCTATCTTTATATTTTTAAATCATGTTCCATTAAAGATGGTACTGGGCATCAGCCATTACATTTGATTGGACTGCAATTTTTTGTGAAAGCAGAATTGACAGCACAATTTCTAATATATTTAAAAAAAAAAGTTGTTGGAAGGGAGAAAAGATAATCAGTGTATCTTATATATTGTATTATTGTGCACCTTCCCTTCACCATCTATGCCATTGGTGCAGTAAGGAGCAAATGCTCTGTATTAACAGGAGGCTTAAATTTCAAGAGATAGATGTTGTAAATGGTGAAGTCTGGTGGATTTGGAGGGTGTCAGGTATTAAATCACGTTGAAGAGAAAGAGACCACAAACAGCAAGATTGTGATGAGTGATTTAATTGTACAGTGGAGTATCTTGTGGAGTGCCATATTAGCATGTGGCATCCCAACCTATTGAGTTAAGGCACTGTTAGAAGCTGGCAGGGTGCTGATGCTGCTGACCTTGTGATGCCTTTTTCTTTGGTAAAGGATGCAGTGGGTTATTGCAGGTTCCAGGGAATTTCCTGAACACTGATACCACATGAGGTTTTTACCTTCTAGATTAAAAAATAAAAAAATGTTATCCCAGCTACATGAAGGTGTTTTTAAAATATGGGAACAAACAGAAAGTTACTTCAGCAGATTTTAAAGCACATACTGACTTGTTAACTTATTCCTCTACAGGGTGTGATAGGCGTACAGTTGGTGGTTACCATGGTAATGGCTAGTGTCATACAGAAGATCATACCTCACTATTCTCTTGCTCGTTGGCTTCTCTGTAGTGGCAGGTAAGATAAGAAACTGTTGATACACGGTGTGTGAATGTGGTAAAGCAACTACGCACTGCAGTAGAACATTACTAATTTGATTTGTCTTGAAAAGTAATTAATCTACTTGCTATTCTTGAACTTTACTCAGCTTTACTGAACTTTACTAGTGAGACCTGACTTGCAGGTTCAAGGTATTTAGGTGTAAAAGAATAGACTTGTTGCTGTTAATTGTGTTAAAGCTAGCTGTTTTCCAGCTCTTACCTTACTAAACGTACAAGCTGTAATTTAATATTGAAAAGCTAAAGTAAATTCTGTTGAGAATCAAAGGACTTCTTTCTCAGTATTTATGACAGTTGTACTGATTATCCTTGCATAAACAAAGCGCTTAGGTATTTATTAAAAAATGTGTTTTTTGAGAACTTTGTAGAACACGATTACTATAAATTTAATAATTTATAAATATAGTGCTTCATAATGATAGCTTAAACAGATATAAAGTGTTGCAAGAGGAGCATTCCCTGTGTGACAGTATCCATTATAAATAAAAACAGCAGCTGGTTTGAATGTGATTAAGTATCTTATATATTAGAAGAAACAGAGATGCTTTGTTTTTTCTACTGGGAAGAAAAACACTTTGAATGATTAGGAGGTAGTATGATGTCTTTTGGAACTGTTAAAATTTGGAGAACACTGCAACTGCTCCTTGATTTCTGAAAGAGTTTCCTTAAATGATAGTATATTCCAAAGTAGTCTTAACTAATCTTGTATAGTTTTCCACTGCTTTTTTTCTCCTCAATATCTTGGAATGCCCTTTTTTTTTTTTTTTTCCTTCTTAGTTTTTCCTTTTCAATTTCTAAATGATTGCCAATGAAAAATGTCACTAATGTGATATTTAAAACACAAATAAATGTGTGTTAAGTATCACAATAATGGTGGTGAGGTGGAAGACAGAGTAATCAATGTGCAGATGATGCAAATGGGAATCATACTCCTAGCTGTTTTGAGAAGTTTCATTGTTGACCAAACTTACAGGGTATTGACAACCTCTTTTTTTTTCCCTAAAAACAATATTATACCGTAGATGAGCTCTAGAAAATTTTCAGTGAATATGAAACTTTATATCTTCATTGTTTATAGTGTGTTACTCTCGTAGTGTTGTATCAGTTACATTTCAAATGACATAGTCTGCTTTTTATATTGTATTTAAACATTTGTTTTAATGTCTGTTTTAGAACTTTTTTTTTTTTTTTTTTTTTAAGGATTGCACAATATTATGCCTGTGTCCTTCATTTGTATGGCATTTTCAGTCTCTGTATTCGTATTCTAAGGCAAATGTTGTGCTAGTGAAAGATTTGCTGTTCAAATATGTTTTTGGCCACCCTTTCTTGTTTTTAATCTTTGCACAGGTTTTAATCTTTGTACAGATAAGTACATAAAGCAGAATTTCTGCGCTAGCGCTTTGGAATTCTGCTCCCACTGAGGTCAGTGGGTGTCTCATTGCCTTTCATGTTAGTAACCTTGAAAATCTCATTGTTGCTTTTCAGCATGCTATTTATAAGGTAACTATTCTAGTGTGTTGTAATTTCAGTCGTTATGAATAATACTGAATACTATAACTTTGTAAAGAGCTGTGAACACTTCGCTGTTTCAGAAATAAAAGCAAGTCAGGAGCTTTACTAAAACAAGAATCTGAATTTTATGTCAGAAAGAAAACATTTTTTTCATAGTTTATCTGATTAGCATATATAAACCTACTTTCCTAAGTTGTCCATTTGCAAAGTGTTTTCTTAGATGGATTTCTGTAAGCAGAATGGTGGAGTGTGTTCTATACACACAGTCAAGTCCAGCTTTCCTAGGAAAAGTTACTAGATCTTTGTCCTTTCCTGTCAATATATTATTTTCAACTAGATTGTGATCACCAAAGCTGGTTTAAGTTATTTGACCTAAATGTTTTTCTTTGGAAGAGTTGGGAGACTTTTCTAAAGAAGTAATCTGAAATATCTTTAGGGGGTAGTCCTTGCTAAAGGGGAGAGGAGGTAAACATTTTATGAGGAAAATTCAGAACCTTCAAATGACCAGCTGGTTTCAAGATGTCCATATGTGTACATTCAAAGTACATTAAAATGGAATATAGACATTTCAAAATTTAAAACAGTTGTTAGAATAGACAGACAGAAGTTGTTTTTTTCATTTGTAGAGTAGATGGTTATCTTTAACTGCCGAAACACAATTTGGGGGGTTGGACTCGATGATCTCTGGAGGTCCCTTCCAACCCCTACGATTCTGTGATTCTGTGATACTTATTTGAAAAGGAATACAAACCTTTTCAGGACTTGATCAGAATATGAACATTCGTATTTATTGAAGTCAGTGAATTGGCAGCCAAAGTATCTACCCAGGCCTTTGCATTTTTAACTAGTAAGTCTGTCTCTACCAAAATGTTGCTTTTCTCAGCCTCTCTTGTCCTGTTTCCAAGCCAGTTCTGGAGAAAAGTGATGTTCTGTTCTACAGTCATTAAAGGCAATCATTCAAATTAACTGGGGCATGTTTGTACTGGTAAACTCTATCAAAGCTACAGAGTAATCAGTTGTGGAATCTCAGTTTTAAGCAAATGCAAACTTTTTTTTCCCCAACTTCTAACTTAATGAAAATGTGTTCACTTTTTTTTGTTTGTTTCTGAGATTTTAAATTGAAGACCTGTAAGCTTTTTTAAATTAAAAAAAAAAAACAAAGCAAACACCAAAGCAACACCTTTTTGTATACTGTTACTTCTACTTGTAATTTTGAATCACTTGCAATGCTTTTTGCAGTGTAATGAACACCAAGTTGTGGTTTAAGTATTCTTGTTTTGTGTTAGCATACTAAACAAAACCAGAATTTTGTCTGTAGCATCAGCTGATGTACATTTGGATTCTACTTAATGAGATTTTTCCAACTTGAGTAATAATAATAGTTATGGATACCATTGCTCTCTCTTGCTAATTTCCTTGTATTAAACTATATCATAAATCAGTAGCCTTCTCAAGAAAAATACTCGTACGTTAAAACTGATAAATCTTCCAGGTATGTTTCTATGCATAGTAGACTTCTCTGCCTTAACATTTTAGCAGAAGAATCAGAGTGACAGCCATCCAAAATCTGAAGGGCACCTTACTTTTACTGTACACAAGACTGTGCTTGAGCTACTAAGGTTTTTGCTTAGAAATTTGAATAAAATTACTGAGCCTAAGCCATCTTTTTTTCCCACTTCAGAGTTTCCTTGCCACCACTTGCCTTTTAAGCAAATGAATAAATGGATGGTGCATTTGTGTGTGAAAGTGGAAAATTGTACAGTTTACATGTAAATTAGTGAATTTTGGTTTTTTAAATAACTCTTGTGCGAATCCATAACTGAGATAGTAGAATATGCAAATATTTTTGTAGGCAGCAGCTTCATATTTTAATGTTTACCTGTCTGTCCTTTTGTAAGCTGCTGTCCTTTTCCTAGTAAGTGTTGAGATATCACTGGGATGATGTTGCTTAGGGCAGAAATACAGATATTATGATCTTGGCTGTTTAAGAAAAAAGTTGGGTAATAGTTGCTTGCTTTGAGAAGTGAAGGGCATGTTGTGAAGGGGTAGCTGTAAAACTTTCTAATGGTATCTGGTAAGTAACTTGTGCTGAAGAGAAGTGAAGGTCAGATGTTGTTTTTCAGTCCAAGCAGGGTATTTTGTTTAGATGTTGCAAATGACTGCTATTTTAGTATACATATAGATCTGTGTTGATATATACTTAAGTTTTGTTTGTTGTTTTTTTTTTTTTAATCATTCTATATTGCTAGTGCTGATGATGTGTTACTTGCAATTTTCTTTTCCTTTAGTTTACGATGGTATCAACATCCTACTGAAGAAGAACTACGGATTCTTGCAGGGAAACAAAGAGGGAAAAGCAAGAAAGATAGGTAAGTACTTGTTTTAAGCTTCTTTCTCCCACCTCTTTTTTTTTTTTTTGTATGATCTGTATAACAGCTTTGGCCAACTTCTGTCTTCTGTGATTCTAAAACTGCTTGTTGCGTATGACTGCAATACTTGTGTTATCACAGGTCTGTACTGAACTGTGTTCTTTTGTTTTACTAGAGATTGAACATTTCCAAATTGTGCAGCAGTGAATGATTCCCAGTTCTTAAATGTTGTTTGTGAAATTGCTAATTTGGTTACAGGGATTTTTTTAATCAATCTACTCATGTCATGGAGTCTGAGGAAAGCAAATCTTCTGTAGGTTGAAGCTCCTCATTTTTAGGCAAGATTTGAATGTACTTTAGTGTAGGATTGTTGATCTGAACCATTACTCTCTTACACAGCTGTGATAAAAGTAGATATGCTCCTAGAATTTATTAAGTAATTTACTTCCAGTGGAAGTATTACTCCCCTTGCACGAAGCACTGGTGTAGAACTTTATTGTGATTATTGTGAAAAGTTCAGTTCACTCATGTTCAAGGAAAATAAGGTCAGACTTGAATAGGTGAACAGAAGGGCTACTAGGATCATACAGGAAACAGCATGTCTTACAAGAGCCATCTGGAACAGATTGACTTGTTTAACCTAGCAGAAAGAAAACAGGGAATGATGAGATAGCAGTCCATCAACTTCATCTGGAAACAAGATTCTCACATTCAATCATGAAGGTCTCCAGCAGTCTTACCAGAAGTAGAACTGCACCAAGAGCCAAGACTGATGATGAGGTGGTGGAGCTTGCTGTGGTAATTAAAAGATAAATTTAAAAAGATCGGAATTGGCTGGGCTTAAAATAAACAGCAAAATGCACTCTTTCTTTTTGATTTCCTCTAGTCCTTTTTGTTTAACTCTGATATGAAATACTGTCATACAATTCCTAACATCTGTTTTAATCTACGTATAGTCTATTCTTCATGCTTTTTTTTTTTTTTTTTTGAGTTTTTAAGTTACTCAAGAAACATATTTGTTGTGTTTTGGATAAAGATTTCAGTTATTCCCTTAACATAAGTATCTTTCAATATACATATTTGTCACAATATTCTTAAAATCAGACATTGATTATCTAACAACATTCTTGTTTTCCTTCAACTTATTAAAAGAACTGTGAATAGCATTACATTTTATGTGTTCATCTAATCAGTATTATCTGTTCGTAAAATAACTGGTATGACAGAACTAAATGTTTAAGTCCATAAATAGGAGCCTTATACAAAATAATTTTACTTTGCTAATGTCTTTTCTTAGTGTTGCCAATCTTCTGCTTTCCAAAGCACGTGTTCACTTTCATCAGAGCAATTGCATATTCACTGATGAGTAGAAACGTGGCATGTTAATTTGTACTGATAACTAAGCTTTAACTTTGCAATCTTTGGAAAATGTACTGTGAAAAGTAGCAGGAAGCTGTATCTCAAGGCACATAAATACAAATCACTTTTCAACTATTAAAGTGCTACATTTAAGGCTTCAAATGTGATGCAATGTTTTTGTGTCTATGCAAATTTTGTTGGTGTCACTGAATTATTATCAGATTGATATAATACATTAATACGTAACAAAGAAAATAGAGTTATAATAGCTGTAGGCAGTTGTTTGTAGTAAGGTATTATTAGCAAGTCCTCATTTAGACATGGACACATTTTTGAGAGAGGTGCTTTAGATTTTTGTCCTCATTTTTCAATTTGCCCATTAAAATTCTTGTGCTTTGAGTGATAGTAAGAACCAGTATCACATGAAAAAATAATACTTATTGACTCTTTCTGGTTGTATTCTCAGCTTACATCTTAACTAAGAGGACCTTACTCTTTAAAAACATGTTCATAGTAGAATAAACTTCTTTTTAATGCTCATGTCCCAGTAGGTCTTATTTCTTTGGAAAATCCACTTCTTCTCTGATTTCAGAGGTGCTGTTTTGAAATCTGGCAAAGTACACTGTTTTATTGTAGTCCTCTAAGGGGTTTTGAGCTTGTAGTACAGCTTATTTTCACAGAATCACAGAATTGTAGGGGCTGGAAGGGACCTCCACAGATCAAGTTCAACCCCACCCTCAAAGCAGACAACCGGTAGCAGGCTGCACAGGTTGGGTGCATACCAAGGTGGGCTTGAACATCTTCTGAGAAGGAGAGTCCACAACTTCTGTGGGCAGCCTGTTCCAGTGTTCTGTCAGCCTCACTGTGAAGGTCCTACGCATATTGGTGCAGAACTTCCTGTGCTCCAGTTTTTGGTCCTTTCCTCTTGTCCTGTCCCCACAGAGCACTGAAAAACGGTTGGCCATATCTCTGACTCCCATGCTTAAGATATTTATAAACATTAATCAGATCTCCTCTGAGTCTTCTTTTCTCAAGCCTGAACAGATCCAGTTTGCTCAGCCTTTCCTCATAGGGGAGATGCTCCAGGCCCTTTATCATCTTTGTGGCCCTCCACTGCACTCTCTCCAGGAGATCCTTGTCATTTTTCTACAGGGGGGCCCAGAACTGGATACAGTACTCCAGATGACGCCTGATCAGGGCAGAGTAGAAGGGGAGGATCACCTCCCTTGACCTGCTGGCCACACTCCTTTTAATGCACCCCAGGAAGAGATTTTGAAGATGATGGTGTTAATATAGTTTCAGAGCTCCAGGAAAAAAAAAAAAAAAACAGCTCTTGTTGCTCTAGCTAGTTTTCTTGATCTTTATCTCTTTGCTGTGGAAAAAAAAAAACAAAACAACACATTATTCAAAACTGTTATTTGTAACCAGAAATTTGAGAAGCATAAAAAAGCTTCAAATTATATATTACATTTTTGTTTATACTGTATTTGGAAGATAATTCAGTGGAACTAGAAAGGGGGAATGATGATGGCTAAAAGTAAGGCTTCTGTGCAGAGATAAAGGTATGTATGCAGTGGGCACAGTGTGGGTAGGGAGTAAAGTATGTTGTACAAGGAGATGCTGAATGAAGTTAGTAGGGCAGTTATCAGGGTTTTTTAATGTGGACAAACATTGTGAAATTAGTTGCCCTAAGACACTGCGCAGGTCAACAAATTTCAGAGTGTTTCAGAAAGGGATTGAATAAATTCATGTAAAAAAAAAAAAAAGATATTTCAGAAGATGTAATACCTGGCTTAGATTATCCCCAGATTGCTTAATTCTAGAAGCCAAAAAGGATCTAGCAATGTGACAATCAGTCTTTGTTTGTCTTAGTCTTTCCCTTCATATAAGAAACTTTCCGCCTGTGCACACATGATAGGAGCACATTAATCTTTCTGCAGGTCTTCTTAAAGCCTCTGTGTATCTGTTGTGCTCTGCAGGAATGGCTAAAACCAGAAACCTGGTTTTTGAACCCTGTCTCAACATCAGACTATGCATAGTTTTGTCTATTTCCTCCAAAAGAGCATGATGTATTTATTATTTCTTTTCAAGGTCTACTGTATCTCTAGGATTGCTATTAATACAGTGATAATTGTTTTTACTTTTTTCACAAGCAGAATATGAATTGAAATAGGTCAAAGCCATTTTTGCAGCCATCCTTTTAAATTAGAGAACTGCCTTACAGTTCTTTTATTGATGGCTGATAGGATACATCTTTCAAGGATCTAGGTTAATCTAGCTTAGGCAACAAACTTAAAAGCCTAATGCTATTTTGGGAAATCTGATTTTTTGGGGGAGTGGGTTTGGAACCTTGCCTAGACTTCAATTGGAAAGCGTCACTTCAGCTTCAATTGTCTTCAGGATATTTGTTTGGCAGGACAGATATATTCTTCTCTATAGTGGTACTCATAACTGAACTGTTGGGGCTGGGGTTACTTATTATATCATTACAGATTCCTGTCTGTCTAACAGTGGGATGGAGTAAACAGGACCCACCAGCTCCTGTCTTAATGTATGATTAGGATACAGCATAGAAGCTACTTAGACCAATGTGCATAACCATCACAGTGTATTAGAATGTTACAAGATAAACCCAGTAGTTATTGGTATGCTTTGTTGTTTCTTAACTCTTTATAAAGTTGAATTATTGCTTTTAGCAAACTAGATAGAAGTGTTTGCATTTAAGGGAAAAGCAGTCTGAACTATTCTTAAATTTGAAATGGTGTTATACATGCAAAGAAAAAGTTGATTTTGTGGAATCTGTGTTTATTTTATTAATCTGCGTATGTATTTTTTGTTACAGAAAATATAATGGTCACATTGAAAACAAACCTTTAACCATTCCAAAAGATATTGATCTTCATCTGGAAACGAAGTCTGTGACTGAAAGGGACACTATTGGTAAGAAGAAGGATGCTGACAGTGATGTAGTATATCAAGTATATCCTGGTATTTTCTATCAAGTATTTATTTGCAGTAAATGCTGGAACATATTTTTTATCAACAACTGATATAAAGAGTGTTAAATGAGATTGCAAAAATTGATGCAGCCAGGCATCCAAAGCAGTATGAGACAACACGGAAAGGATCACATCACAGTCTATTTAAACAGAGATCATAGTTTTGTATGAGAAAATGGTAACTGACTGATGTTGAAACATATGCTTTCTGCTGGCCTAAAATATGAAATATACTATTGCATTGAAACCTAGACCTACATAGACGAAACTGACTTAGGTGCCAAAAATGACAGTGCAGAAATAAGCAGTGTTAAATGTTTTGAAAGTTGCTTGTTTTTTAAAATAATAATTTTTTATTCCCTAATGCTAACCAATTTCCTTTATGTATGTAACCTTAAGACTTTTCTATCACGTATGCTGTATATTTCCTTGTTTACATTTTCATATGCAGGTGCTGTATACAGAAGCATAAGTGTCTTCCTGAGTGTTTATAGATATGAATGTGGCCGAAAACTGAACTGGTTTTGAAGAACTATGCATATAAGCATGTCTAACAAAATTATTTAACAAAATCTAACAAAATTATTATTTCAAAATAAGTATAGGACTTGGAAATATGAATTTAATATGAATTTAACCAATATCCTGTGTTTGTCGTCAGCTATCTCATAGTCAGCTGCATAGTGTTTTGTGGCCTTTTAACTCTCATGATCTGGGTAAGGTGTTTAGGAGGAACAGGCTGGGCTTTATTATCATGAATTGTTTTTCACATTTCCCAAGAGCTCCCTCTTTGTAAATAACCCAGCCTGCCAGTATGGATCCCAGAATTTTTAGGTGGAGTCAATGGTTTATTGCTGTGCAAAAGACGTTAATGATGTTGAGCAAACTCCGAATAGCTTAGATTTTTTTTTTAGGAGAATATATAAATATATATTATTTATATAAAGTGATAGCCAGTAACCTTTTAATCTTGAACTCTTACTTAGAACAGTGACTAAAGGAAAGAGCCATTTTCTATTGTGATATTGATATATAAACTAGTTATGATTTTTGAGTTAATTAGATCAATGTGTAAAAGCTGAGATGCTAAATAAAATCTGGTAGCCTTATAAGGTTGCTTAGTACCACCCCAGAATATTCACAGAGGTGAAGAGAGAAGTACAGATTAAAAGGAGAGGCTGTTGAATAGAAAAAAGTGTGCCATTTTTGTTGTTGATGCTCTTAACTTCAATTATCTGGTTATGTCTAGATCAGTTACTTGAAAACAACTTTTAATTGTTACTGTGTTCTGGATATGATATGTATATATCATAGCTGTAACGTTTGCAAACTCGTGTTTTTCAGCATTACATTACTTTCCTGAATATCAGTGGTTGGTGGATTTCACTGTTGCAGCTACAGTTGTGTATGTGGTGACCGAAGTGTATTACAGCATTGTGAAGCCCTCGCAAGAAATGAATATCAGCGTAGTGTGGTGTCTACTTGTCTTGGCTTTTGCAGTGTATCCTTTTCTGTTTTCTTATATCATTCTACCAATTCCATCATCCTGTGTTTCATAAAAAAACTCTCTATTGCTGTTTTAGAGAATACATAAATATTTACCATTTGGAAAAAGAATTGTAGCTAGCATCATTTTCAGGTAATGTATATGCTGTAGCATGCTTCTTTGTATGTGCTGATATAAATACCATATAAACATTTATACCAAACCATTTATAGAAAAAATACAGCTCTGTGAATATAGAATTAATGTAGTGTGTAGCTGTTCTGAGCTAATATTTGCCCAACCTGACAGTCAAACATTGCTGTCCATACAGATTGTAATTTTTGAAGAAGCGTGCAATTTACTGCCTGGCTTTTCTGTTATGTTTAGCCTCATACTTCCTGAACTAAGTAATACAATAATGTAAATCATCATTGTTGCAAAGTTGCATGCATGAATTCATAACTTCAGAATTCAAAACATTATTATTTCTCTTAGATTCAGGCAAAATAAAATGTATAGACAGTTCTAGGAGCTAAAATGGTACTGTGTTTTCAGTGGTCTGTGAAAAGCAACATTCTCTTCTGGAAATAAAAGAAACAATATTTTAGGAAACAAGCAATACTGAACCATAAGAAGAAGCAGCTGTTCTGTTTGCATTTGGAGAGAAGACAGTGAATGGTTTCACTATAATTAATAATTAATTTCCACATACCAGTCGTAGAGTTTGGAGAGGAAAGTTGGTTTTTATAGATAGGAGGTGTGATGAAGCAAAATAATCGAATAAGGTCTTCAAGGAGTGTAGATTATGGAGAGAGGAACTGGAAAATAAAACTGTGCAATTCCTTTGGTACCGCAACAACTGACAAACAGATCAAGTGCTTATTTAGATATAACACACACATATTTGAAACTTACTCCTTTGTGCCTTTATGGTAAGGACAAATTGCTTTTCTGACTAGCCTGAAGTGTAAGTGAAATGCATAATTTTCCTGGTCATGAGTATTAACTTGTTAAGTGACAGAGCTGATGAAGTTAAGGAAAGAAATGGATGGCAGTAACTTGCTTCCAGACCAGGATTTTTTTTTTATTGACTTGTATTTGTCAGATCCATGGACTAAAAAGGTGTTTTCTGATCTGCTGCACAGACAGGAAAATCAGCATCTAGCTCCTGTGCACCTTTTAATGATGTTATAGCTATGTAGCTAGGCACCCTTTTTTTATATTATTATTTGGTTAGGCAAAGTCAGGAATCTTGGCAGAGAGAATAAGAAATTATTAAGAAATAATTGATGAAACCAACTCTTTTGACTCCCATAATGAGAAGGAGAATAAGATTAATGAATTTATGAGAAAAAAAACCAACTTCATACACTGTTCAGTTTATTGGTGGCAGTGCCCTATTTGCTTCCTCTTTTTAGACCTTGGGCATAACCAGCTTAAATAATTTTACTGTGATTGTGAATTATATATTGGCATAGATTTCATAGGAAAGACGACTGCAATGTTCCATTCTTAGAGTGGTGTTTCAAGGCAGTCCTAATTACTGCTTTCATTTAGTCATCAATTCAGAGCAAAACCAATTGTAGAAATTTAAAAATATCATTACATGACAGTGCAAGTTTTCTGTCTCAGTAGTATGAACATACAAGTAATTATTAAGGTCTTTTTCTGATTGCTTCTTTCTGACCTCCTGTTTTTATATAAATTGAGCCTAAACTACCATTTTTCGCTTTGTCCTATTCTGCTTCAAGCATTTGAGGTCTCACTGCATACTGGGGAGGAGGATATAACAGAGTGAGTGTTCCCTGCATGTTAGAAGTACATTGGTTGTATTTTCTCACCAACCTTCCTACATGGCAGAAAGAGAAGAATGGCAGAAGGGAAATTTTTGTATGCTTGTAGAATTGATAAGAGAAAGAGCAGTTAATTTGTGGTTTCTCAAAACACTGGCATGAAGCACATTTCACACGCTAAATATCTTCAAATACATTATCAAATCCCATAATTATATGTCAGATTTCAAATATAAGTTCTTCTTTGGAGATGGACAGTTGATTCTTGTCCATTGTTGGAAGCGCATAATTTTTGTGTGATAGAATCTTTGGTACTAGGTGAAAACTAATTTGGTGCACATATTGACATGATATGTAAAAGTACTTTGACTTTTGAAATTGTAAGATCAGATAGGATAGTATTTAAAAGCAAACAACCATAAGCTAGAAGCTAAATTTTATTTAGCTTAGTAACTTACTAACTTACTAACTTTATTTAACTAGTAACTTACTGGTTAATTTCATGTTTTAATATTTTTGCATGTGCGTGGGTATGTATTAGCTAAAGAACCAATATTCTTCTGAGTTTTTTTTTAATAGTATACTTTGGAGATCATAGAATCACAGAATCATAGGAGCTTAGCTGCAAAGGGGGAAGGGGACAAAACAGGCCTCACAAGAGATGAGCCTAGGGGAAAATGATGCTTAAGCTGGGGGTGAGGCAGACGATTTGACTGAAGTGCATCTGTACCAATGCACGCAGCATGAGCAACAAGCAGGAAGAGTTGGAAGTGATCGTGAGTCAGGCTAATTATACTTTGGAGATAATTGTTAAGGTTTTCTAATAGCTTGAAGGAGTTAGAAAAAGTGAAAGACAAGTTAAAATTTAAGATTCATAAGACTTCTTAAAACAAGCAGGGGAAGAATGGCCTTCTATGTAGGACCAAACCTTCAGAAACAAATCCCAGGAAACAAGAAACTTGTATACAAGAGTGCCCTTTTGTTTTGAATGTGTTGTCAAACAGCGAGGCCTAAATTTAAGGGTTTTAATTTCTTGAGAAAAAAATTCTATCTTTTGGATAGTTTTAGAGATATGGAATCCTACGCAAAGGAATGTGTAATTTGTCATCTGGTAGAAGGTCATTCTTTAGTTGTACAAAGGAAATGTTCTAGTTAGGACTATTCTTGTGCCACTTTGTACAACTTGTATTTGCTGGGTTTTGGGGTTTTTGTTTGCTTGTTTGTTATTTTTCACATAATATTAAACAGACCTTACTTTTGAGGGAGGCTTCTCTGCAGAGTAGATAATTTCATAGAAATCCTGGTAAAATCACTGCTCCTTATTATTATACAGAGCTTGGCTTTATTTGACTGTATGGTTCCTGCACTGATGGAATGAAGCATTGTGACCATTTGCCCAGTCTGAGAGGTTAGGTGGTGATACAGAAGTCTGCAGTACTGAGCACCACATTCTAAGCTTGTTATATTAGAGCTGACACTTACATAAACATATTAATGTGATTTATTCCTAGCTATACAGTTGGGTTGAAGGGTGTTTATGCAATGAGTGATAAATTGTGGTACTGATGAAACAATCTGTGTGATTTCTGGAGAAAACTTCTGTGTTCTTTTGTTATGATATCAAGTCTCAGTGCTGCTGAAACTCTTCTAAAATCTACAAAACTATTTAGTCATTCAGTATATCAGGCCAGCAATTATTCATCATGACTTAAGTATTGGAATAATGTGGTTGATTTCAAATGAGAACATGGGTGCAAAAGGATGTCAGTAGTTAAGTGGGGTGCTCCTGTTATGTTGGTCCACAGTGTCACAGGCAGATGTTGGTGGTATGACAGCAGAGACTGAACATTAGTACCAGTATCCCTTTACGTGTTACTGTGTGACAAAGGGCATCAGAGGGGCAGTCTGACAAATGATGTCTGACATGAAATTGCTTATGAAGAAGTGATGTGTCAGTGAATTACTTCCTACAGAACAAATGGCGATCACTGATGACTGCGGAATGTTTATGGAGATGGAAGAGTGGATGTGAGCATAGTGAGGGGTGGATAGTATGTTTTAGCAGTGGTGACAGCCACAATCGTCACTTCTGCTGGTGCAGATTGTACTGACCATAGCATGCAGGCTGTTTCTTTGTGGGTGAAGATACATAACTAATGGTAGTGACTTTATTGATAAATACTGTTTTGTAGCTGAGAATATGCTCTATCAAATACTAGAATTGTGCTCTTTTCATAGAATCCTAGAATCATTAGAATTGGAAGAGACATTTAAAGGTCATCTAGTCCAACTCCCCTGCAATTAGTGGGGACATGTACAGCTAGATCAAGTTGCTCAGATCCCAGACCTCAAATGTCTTCAGGGATAGGACATCTACCACCTCTCTGGCAATTCCAGCCAGATAATATATTCTTATATATTATTATTAAAATAAGATAACCCACAGTAGGGAATATTGCTGCAATTGACAGTAAGTAAGCTTAAATTAAAGCGATATTGCAGAGAAGTGTGTTCTTAGCTATGTATTTTTTTTTTTATCATTGCTTTATGTTGTCCTTTAAACTGGAATTGGCTCATCATAGAACAGTCTTAGCGTAGATGATCAAAATACAGCTTTGTAATTCTTAAATATTGTTATTTTTCCAATTTAATTTTCCTTGACCTTTTTCTTGTGTAGTAAGGTACTGTTTTCATTGACCACTCATTACTTCAAAGTAGAGGAAGGAGGTGAAAGATCAGTCTGTGTCACATTTGGCTTTTTCTTCTTTGTGAAAGCAATGGCAATTTTGATTGTGACAGAAAACTATTTAGAGTTTGGACTGGAATCAGGTAACTCCCTTCTTTAGTTTTTGCAAGTCTTACTTATTGCATGACCAGAAAGATTTATTTCAGGTCTTTCAGATATTTTTGAGAATATATCTGTTAATTTTAACTCCGTTATGTGATACACTGTTTCTGGAGGATATTCTGTCTAATGTTCCCTGCTTTGTTTCAAGATACGTAAAATGCCTTGGTTTTTTTGTTTACATTTGCCTTCCAGTTTTATTTTTAATCTGTTTTGCCTTGCATTGTGAAGTGAAGCGCCTTCATTTAAAAAAAAAAAAAAAAAGAAAAAGAATAGGTACTTGGTCTGTAAGAGTCAGTGTTAATTTCATTAATGTTCATGAAAAGTTCAAGTATCAAATAGGTACTTTCAATAACTGTTAATATCCCATTTTTATTGTACTGTGGTGTAATCAGTGTGTGAAAGAATTATCCTAGCATATGAATACTTTTCAAAAGATGTATTGTTGTGTAGGGGAGAGGGAGGGTAGGATTGTTTTTGCTGTGGTAAAATGCATATAATCTGTGTGTCTCCACAGGATTCTCAAATTTCTCAGAAAGTGCTATGCAGTTCCTTGAAAAGCAGGGTTTGGAATCCCAGTAAGTCCTGGAAATACAATGTTCTACATTGTCTTTGCATTTATAACTGAACCACTTGGATTTTCTTAGCAAGCATTTGTCTAGCATATTGTGCTGTTATACATGCTTATAATTGCTCAAAAATGTGAGAGATTATTAATGAGATAATAAATATTAATGAGAATAATCGATCAATACTTCAAAGTATCTTTGTTTTCTCTTTAACTTAGATATAGTTTCTATCCTGGTAGTTTGGCTGTAGCATTTAAAAAAAATAAATTCAGAAGTACAATTTTCATGGCAGTTTTTAAGCAATCTTTGCAATGCTGAAGGAGCCATTTGACACAAAAAAATATCTTTCTGATGTTTCTATGGTATGTAAGCAGATGAATGTGCAAAAAAGCTTCAGACACTTCAGATGGAGCTTGCGATGAAGTTGGCTTTAGGAGTAAATTTTGACTTTTGTTCACAGCTTCAAGTTCTGTAGTATTTTCCTCCTTCACAAATACATCTGCTTGCTACAGGATATCTCAAGTTTTTTATGGGCTACGAAAGGAGTATGCCATTGTTTGTTATGTTACTTGTGTAACATAACATTGTTGTAGATAGGCATTGTGTATTGTAAAATGGACTTTTAGTTACAACTCTGTCCTTACACATGTGCTGACACATGTATTATGGGGTGTATCCTTACTGTGAGGGTTAAGCTTTCAATTTCTGACTTGGGAGTTCTCAAGTATTGTGCCAGAACTATGAAATTCTTTATTTCTGTGGAACAGATCTTTCTAATATGCCTACTTAGAAAACATATCATTTTTAGGTAGGAATATCAGAGAAACTTTTAACTGAATCTCATGTATGTCTTAACCTTTCTTCACTCCGTTTTACCTAAGCTATTATGACTTTGCTAGCTTCTTTGTTAATTTTCCTGTTAACGTTCCTTTATTTTTAAACTTGTGCAGTGCTTTGGCTGTTCATAGGAATGACTGAGTTGACAATGGTGTCTTCTGGTAGTTTGAGGTTGTGGACTCACAAGTCTGAAGCTTACATAGATAACTAGAATTGTTTTTGTTTTTCTTTAATCTGTATGTCGTTTGATGTTTTTGTGTGTGTGTATGTTGGTAATTCAGTGTTTATTAATTCCATAATTCATTTAATCCTTAGTACTTTTTTCAGTAATTGTGATGTAATGCATAGTTAATTAAAAATAAAACAATATCGGCTACTTGGAAGAGTAACTAATTGGGTACATGTATGTGTTTGATAAATCTGTGGGAAAAAAATAATAAGTTTGATAAAGCTTCTTAATGGATAAAAGGAAAATGCAGCTAACATATAATTTAAAAAACATTAATCTTGACTATGAAAATTTAAAATTGTGATATATCTGTTCTCTTAAAAAAAATAACCACTGACTTCATTCTGGTGGCTTTTTTATGATACAATTAGTTGTTAATTTTAATATAATGTTACTCTTCTTTGTTTTACTATACTAACAAATTTAACATCTTCTAGGAGGTTTTTTGCACTAGGAAGTTTTTTTTAATAGGAAAGTTTTCTGTTCATTTTATTAAATAAACAGATGACTTATTTTTTGTTTTGGTGCCTGCTTGAGTTGTAATGATGCTGGTATTCCAGAGTAAAACTATACAATACTTTTTGTTTTTTGATTAAATATTAGATACTGTTGAAAGTAATCACTGATACCCTGCCCATTCACTTCCTCCTCAAGAAAATGCTTATTTCCTCTCTTTTCTTTTAGGGGTCCTGTGTCTAAACTAACCTTCAAATTGTTCCTGGCTGTTTTGTGTTCACTTATTGGTGCTTTTTTGACATTCCCTGGCTTGCGACTGGCTCAAATGCATCTGGATGCTCTGAATTTAGCAACAGAAAAAATAACACAGTAAGAAAAAATATATGCACATAGGTATATGCTACTCAGTCTTAAATCTTTGATGTCTGGAAATAAAATGAATTATTCCAACATGAAGGTAGTGACTAAGACTTCTGCTGCTGCTTGCATTTTGTATCTCAAGCAGACTTGCCACCTGCTTCTTTCTGGTCAACCTGTGCTCTGACAGTCTTTCATTCTTTGCCTTGTGATTAGAGTCCCAGTTACAGGAACATTTCTTTCCCTTCCTCCTGTTAGAGCACAAGGAATGTTTCTACATAATACTTTCTTTCCTCAGTCATGTTTCTTGGGAAGTTCAGTTAACTGGAAGAAGACATACAGCCACAGACTTTTTTATTTTCCTCAGTAGTCCAATAGATGAGCATCATGCTGTTGGTGATAAATTTAGGGGAAGATCCAGAGGCATACACATACAACAACAGCAACAACAACAAAAATCCACAAAAAATAAACTAAACAGAAAAAAAAAAAAAGGAAGAAAGAAATAGCCTCAGAAAGGCAGCTAACTGGAAAAATGTTTAAAGTGAATCTAAAACTCAATGAAAACTTCTGCTACTAGATTTAGAAATTAGCATATAATACTTCATTTTCCAATATTTTGTACTTCTTACATTATGACTCAGAATATTTTAAAAAGTCAGATGCTAATATTTTATTATTATAGGAACATTTTATTTTGCAGCTGCTCTTGAGCAGTAAAATGTTTTCTTAGATTTAACTGGTTTTTTTTTTCAGCTTGTTGACTGAAGAGCCCCACATGCCTTTTGTAGGTCTTGACCATTGATATTTAATACACAGATGTTACTTCATGGGCCATTGTGATGATTTAGTCTGTCCACTTTGCTGAGAGAAATGCTATGTTACCAGCAGGTTGAGGGAGGCGATTGTGCCCCTCTAATCTGCTCTTGTGAGACCCCACCTAGAGTCTGTGTGCAGTTCTGGGGCCCCCAATACAATGAGGACATGGAGCTGTTGGAGTGAGTCCAGAGGAGGACCATAAAGATGATCAGAGGGCTAGAGTATTCCTCCATGAGAACAGGCTGAGGGAGTTGGGGCTCTTCAGCCCAAAGAGGAGAAGGCTCCAAGGAGGCCTTATAGCAGCCTGTCAGTACCTGAAGAGGGCTACAAGAAGGCTGGGGAGGGACTATTTATAAGGGCATGTAGTGACTGGAAGAGGGAAAAGGTTTTAAACTGGAAGAGGCTAGATTTAGACTAGATATCAGGAAGGAATGCTTTACTGTGAGGATCATGAGACACTAGAACAGGTTGTCTGGCAGTGCTGTGGATGCCCCTCCCTGGAAGCATTCAAGGCCAGGCTGGATGGGGCTGTGAGCAACCTGGTCTAGCGGGAGGTATCCCTGCCTGTAGCATGGGGGTTGGAACTACATATGATCTTAAAGGTCTCTTCCAACTCAAACTATTCTGTGATTATATTTTTGGATATAATAATTATTTCGGCATAAACCAAAATCTGTTTAAGTGCTCAACTTAAAAATTAGCTGTGTTTAAATTGAGTCCTTCACTCTTGGTAAATTTTTAACTAAGTATTTTGTATTAGATTTGAGATCTTTGTAGATGAATGCATGCAGTTAGAGCTGCAGGCTCTTGGCTCCTGCTTTATCTGCTGTTAACTTTCTGTCTATAGGCTGTGACCAACTCTTAATCTGTTCTTATCAGGCAAATAACGTGCTCGTTTTTTCATTTTTATATACATAAATACTTTAAAATTTCTTGTGCCTTTTCTATTACTACATTGTAATTTTCCAGCATATTCCCTGATCTGTGAATGTGAGATTCTCTGCAGGAATATAAAATCTCTGAAACAGAACTTGATTAATAAGATCTAAAAGGTCAATTGTTAATTACTAGTATGGGGTTTTGAAAAATAAATCTTGTCTAACTTGATGTTTAGAGGATATTAAATCTGATTGTTGAAGATAACATTATGCAGCACCAAGCAATTTTTTCATGTCCACTAACATTTTGACTATTTTGACTAAGGCAAAAAATATAAAACAAACAAAAATCTCATACTGCAGAATGGATTAAAACTTGATCAATCAGCAGTGTAAATAGGTAATGAAGTTAAAAACAAAGAGTTGTCACTGGTAGTTTCCAGTGGGCCTAAAAAGATCAATGTTTGCTCTTTGTGATGTGTTTTGAGCAGATCATATATGAGTGTTTGCAGTTGTGGCAATGACTAAAGGGAGTAGTAAATGAGGATGACTGTAACTGATGCAAAGGTCTTTAAATTTGAAGTGGGAAAACAATGCCTTTCTTTGCAGTCAAACATAAGATTATACTTGGTAAAAGAAACCAGAGAGGACAAGCTGTATTTATAAAATGGGAGACTTATAGAAAACATTGACATCCCACATAAGTAGCTGAACTAGCTACCACTTGAATAGTGTGGTTGAAGTAATTAACATTATTCTTCCACAGATGTATATACAGGGAATAAATTTTAGAGAAAAATAGGAGAAAAACAATGTCACTTTTAGTTTTGCTAGTTTGATTTTAATTGTGAGCAGTATTCTTCTTTGTATGTATTTTGGAGTTTTCTTAATTTTTACTATTTTCATACAGTCATTTTCCAGAACCTGTTACAAGAATCCTTCAGCCTGTTTCCTTCTGCTTAAATAAACAGAAAGGGAATCTTGCCACCATTTGGTACATTCCAGTCTATTAACTTAGTAGGATGTCTTTAACTGGAAGCTCATGTGAAATGTTTTCACAAGTTACTAAGATAATCTGGACTGCTTTTTGGTGCTGTTGTGCTTCCTAGCAGTACTTGAAAACTTACAGTGTTTATTTCTTCATCTGAAACCAATGGTTTAAGTGATGCAGTAACTGCTTCTGAAGCATTCCAACTTTTTAGTGAGTATGAGTTTAGTGAGAATGAGTTTAGCAAGCTTGTCTGCTTGAAATCAGTACAGTATTTCAGAATAACTTTTGGTTACCTCATTTTTTTTTTAATAGATTAGAAGAAATGTCTTTGGAGATGGCTATATAGATGAGCCAATTCTGTTAGAGGCATTGCACTAGCAAAAAATACCAGATTACAGGATGAAGTGTCAACTGTTCTTATTTTATTTGAGAATTGTAAACCTGGGGTATAAGCTTTAGATTGGTCCAAAGGAGGAATAAAAGAAATATGTTAATTTCAGAGAAAACTCCAGAATATTTTCTTTTTTTAAATCTACTGTTTTATACGTTGAGTTCCTTTTAAATTAACAATGTAGACAGTGTAGTTTTATACTGTGCTTTTTAAATAATGTATTTTTTTGTTAGTATCTTTAATTGAATGCAATTTTCCCCTGGTTTGCATAGATAATGGAAATTAATCTGAGTACCTTTTTCATAAAACAAAAAAATCTTAAAATAATGACATGTTATCCATCTACGATGCTGACTGCCTAGATTAAAACTGTAAACGCTACTGCAGTTTGGTGTTATGTTATAGACTGGAAATTTTTTAACAACTGTCTTTTCTATAGTGTGATATGGTGCATGTAGTTAGTTCCTTTGATTAGACTGTTAAAGTGTCTGGAAAAAGAATTATTTCAAAGAGCGCTTTTAAAACCACTGTCAGTGTGGTTTCACAGTACACAGTATTTTGTTAAAATGTAAGTCATAATCTTAAAAATAGAGAAGTAATCTCATTATTTACCTTTCTCTCAACTATATTAAAACTTGGACTTACCTTTTTGAGTCTGTGTTGCCATTTTGAACAGTACGATAATTGTTTGCATTTAACAACTTCCTTCCCCCTCTCTTTTTTCTTTCAGAACACTGCTACATATAAACTTCTTGGCACCGTTATTTATGGTTCTTCTATGGGTAAAACCAATCACTAAGGACTACATTATGAACCCACCTTTGGGCAAAGAGAGCATACCTTTGTAAGATTCCTTTAAAACCTTTCTGGGATTATTCAGTGTAAAGCTATCAGTCTAAGTAGTGCCTTCTGAAAGTTTAGTGGTGTGAAAGACTAAAAACTGTACAGCTTTTGTCATCGAAAGTATGCCCTTTAGAGCTCATCTGTCTCAGAGGGAGAATGAATCACAGTGCTGAGTTGATGGTTCTAGAAAAGCCACTATGTGCTGGCATCTCTTTGGCAGATTAATGGGTTGGTTTTTTTAGGTCTGGAGTACCACCCCACTGCCATCTGTTGAAAACCTCACAGCTTATATATTGGTTTAAGAAATGAGTGGTTGAAGACGAATGAGATGAATAGATATGAGGACTGGTCTAAGGCTCTTAGTATGATGAGAAGTGTTTCAAAATCTGTGCATAGATGAGTGCCTAGCTTCATTATTAATTTTGCTTCATTAATAGATAAATTACATAAAAGCATAAAAATGGAAGATTTTCATGAGTGATGCTATATTATAAAATACTGTTTTCAGTAGCATAGATGGTTGTTACTATTGCTTTTAGTCTAGGAAAATCAGAATAATAGTAATTGGTAGGCTTATAACTGATATGTTTGGCTGTCAGTTTTATTGCTTAATACATAGGTCACTCTGAAAGTAATGCCTCCTATTTATTTCCATGGGAACTACAACAAATAAAAAGATCACAGTAATACTGTTTAATAGGGCATATAAATACTTAGCTACAAAACTGTCTTTTTCAGCATAGTTACCACCATCAGTTATACGTTTTCACCAATGATGAACACGAGCTGGAATGCTGTGCTCGTAAAAATCTGCATGACTGTCTGGAACATGGTTAGTCTTTCACACCACTTCACCACTGCTGGGGCATTCTATCTGCTATCTCACTGTGCTACCTCCATTGTTCTGTCTCCATAAACATGTAGCAAGTGTCAACTAATGTCAGTGGGTCAGGTTTTTTTGCATGGAGAAATTCAGTGACACACCTTTGCTTTATATGCATTTCTGTATCAGATGCTTTTTTGTCAGACTGCCCTTTTGCTGCTGTCTGTCTCTTGGCAACAACATATAATGGAGTATTGGTGGGAAGGTTCAACCTCTACTTCCCTGTCATCAACATCTGCTTCTGACATTGTGCACCAACGTAATAAAATAGGAGGCATTAATTTCAGAGCAGCCCTTGTAGATCTAAAAGATGCTTTAAAGACAATTTTGTAACCATTAGTCTATTACATAAAATTGGAAATATAGATTTTTTTTTTGCTTCCATTTTACTTCTGAGTTTGTCTTAAAATGGTCACGCTGTAACAAGGTATCTAAGATATTTGAGGTTCCCACTTGCTACCTAGAACTGTGTGTATCTCAAAACCTGGAGTTACTGAAAGTTTGTAATGTTCTGTGTACGTTAGTCAAATTTAGTCATTCAAGAGCTGTTATTGTTTGCATATTAATGTACTAAAGTAAGTGAAATTTAATGCTGTACTGGGGCTCCTGAGAAGTAATAATACCAAGAGAAATGGATGGAAATAAATACTTATTTGCACATTAACTTTGTAATTGTGGGTTGTTCATTAAGTATTTCTGACCGCATGCCTGAAGATTTCTTTACAGAAGATGCATTTCTTTTTATTTTTTAATCTACAGAATGTCAGAAGATACATTTGACACCATGAGGTTGTGGATTATAATCCTGCTGTGTGCTTTACGATTGGCTATGATGCGCAGTCATTTGCAGGCCTATCTGAATTTAGCACAGAAAAGTGTGGATCAGATGAAAAAGGAAGCTGGCAGAATAAGCACAGTGGATTTACAAAAAATGGTAAGTACAGTGGGACTAAGGTTATACATTTGGAATGCTTGCTCTGTTTAATCTGCTTTTTTTTCCAGTTTGTTGTGTCTTCTGTGGCACCAGGATGAAGCTTTCTTCTACAGAAATAGTGCTGAGAAATTCTCTAAACCAAAATATGCAGAGATGTCAACTGTATTATGCAAATACTTTATCTTAAACTGTTAATGCATTGTTGGCAGATATCTCCTTGTGCAGTGTTTTTTAAAAATACCGTGGCAGACAGCATGCTTCTCTTGTTTCTGTTGCACAGATATAAGCTATGGAGTGCATAGGGTCTGTGGCAATTAACTGTTGTAGTGTGGGAGGAATAGGGAGAATTTGAGTTTAGAAAGAAGAGCAATGTACTGTTACCTAATGGAAATTGTTATTTCTCAATTGAGACAGAATTTAAGATAGATTAGTTATATTTTGGGATAAGACATATTTAGTTCTGTAAGACCACTCTTGTGAGGCACCAGCTGTGCAACAAAAGTACCCATCTTGTTACTGTCAAAAATGATAGGAAAGATTGGATTTTTTTTAATGAAAAAGAACAAACTGACAAGGTAGAAGTTTGTAAGCTTGCTGTAAAACAGTGCCGCATGTTACCTGCAAATTAAATTTAGATTTCTAGTGTTGCATGATAGTGTTGTCTGATGATCTTGCTGATCTAGGGTGTATTCCAGAAGGAATATTGAAATATGACATAGGATGAGGATTCCTCTCTCAGAATTGTCAGTGTCACTAATAATTCTGTCTCTGTTGCCACCGGATATCTTACTGTTAGTAGAGGACTGTGTTGTAGTTATTTTACATGTTTATGAAGTGTTTGGCTTTGTAGTAAACGTTAGGAAATGCAGGTAGTGACGACTGGTTATGATGGAACTGTATGACAGTAGATGGTTGTGAATGCGTCTTAGTTTTTTTTGAAGGCTTTCATCTTATCTGTGAAACAAAAATGTCTTCTATTTCCTAAGTCTGTTTATTATGTACATACACGTCTTCTCTTTAAGAAACCCATGGCCACTAAATACAGTTCTGTCTTATTTTATTACCGTTAGCCTTTTCGTCTGGAACTCTTGCCCGTAAAATCTTTCCGATAGCCTTGTAGCTGACCATTACTTTCTTATTTGTTCTTTTTATCATATTTCATCATTTATCTTACAGTACTTTTGATGCTTCCTTTCTGAGTGTCTTACTGTATTTTTTTTCTCATGCTAGTTTTTGATGCTTGCTCATCTCAAAGCCCTTTGAGATGTTTTAGGGGTATTTCCAAAAACGTGATGTCTGTCTTCATCTTTTTTGCCACCCTGTATTCTGTTCTTTACTAAAATCTGATTAGCTTTAATTCATTGCTTGCTTTCTATTGATTTTATGACTTTTTCTCCTCTTTATCTGATATATTCTTGTAGGTCAGAAGCTTATATGAAATACGTAATGTAAAAATCTTGAGAAATATGGAACAGATTATGGGGAGGAGAGAGTGATAAATCTGAGTAGGTTTCAAGAAGTAGTAATGTATATATGAAATAAAGACCTTTTAAATAGTTTGTTATTGATTATCTGCTAATGAAAAATCCTCTTGTCAAAATGATATTTTACATTGGGAAACACTAGATGTTTTTCTTTTTAACCAAATTTTTGTTTACTTTTGGTGAAACTTGGGATTTTAACTATCTTGTTTGCGTAGTGGAATTTATTTTGTAAATAACTAGGGACTTACAATCAAAACTAATTTTTTGTTAGCGTATTGAAATAAGAATCTTCGAACAATAATATGCAGTGTTCATAAGCAGAATTTTTTCAATTTTTGTAACTGAACAGATGTTTTTATTTACTTCCTTTAATGGCTTCCGCTCAGAAATTTAAGTGCCTTGATGAGCTGATCAGCTAGGGTTTTTTTTCATTAGTTATTTTGAAACGGTGGGTCATACGCTGAAATACGCTAGAAAACTTAAAATTGCATTTGTGCATGTGTGTTGTTTTTAATGAATTGCGTATTTATGTAGGTTTGCTCTGAACTCATAAATGATTTTCTTCTATCTTCTCAGGTGGCTCGAGTATTCTATTACCTTTGTGTAATTGCTCTGCAGTATGTTGCACCACTGGTAATGCTTCTTCACACAACTCTGCTTTTGAAAACACTAGGTAGGCAAAATTTGATGGGCAAATCTGTTCTGTACAGGACTTTTATATTTTCAAGTTGCTATAGAGAATTAGAATTTATGAGTAATGCAATACAGAAATATGTTGTTTCCTGTCATTTAAAACATACTGATCTATAGTTTGTAAGTTATCTTCTTCTCTTGCTGCTTTTGACACCTATCAATGATATGCTAATTTGATTGCTTTATTTCTGAGAAATTGCATAGTACAACAAATGAAGCTTTTTATTTCTATTTAAATATTCATATTTTTCAATATTTTAAGTGAGCTGTATAAAGCACTGTTTATATATAGTTATATGTTTAGATAAAAGATACAATCTTTTATCTATTATTTGATTTTTTTCCCCAGTTCTTCAATTTTCAGTGGGTTATTGAAAAGAAATGGAAATAGAAGATTCATTTCACTTATAGGAGACTTGATATCACTGTTTTTTTTTCTTCCTTATGAGGGATGTCTTTCTCAGGCTGCCATGCAATCATGGCATTCTTTTTGCAAAATGTCAGCCGACAGAGAGAGGCTTCATTAGGCTGTGATTCATCTCATCCTGAAGCAGACATCTATATCTAGTGAGATTAATCATACCAGGTACTGATGAGTCCCAAGGCAACCGTTTCACATGTAGATGTTAGTATGTCAAAAAGGAGGATGAATCCTACCGTGATGGGTTACTAGTGTGACCAGGAAGCCATGAGGAGGAAAATAGGTAGCTCTTACTAAGTTACAACTATTTGCGTGTGTGTTTAAAAAATATAAAAAAAAATACAGTGTATAGAATGAAGAAAATTTAATTTCATAAAAATTTGTTAATTCTTTATTTCAACAGGTAATTATTCTTGGGGCATCTACCCAGAACTGAGTTCCAGCGCTCCTGTAGAAAACAGTTTGCTTCCCAATTCAGCTTATTCTGAATCTGTACCTGTTGATGGAAAGATGAAAGTAACTGTAGTACAAATAACAATGGCTTTGGGAAGCCTAAAGAATATTTTCACTCCTCTCCTGTTTCGGGGACTCCTGTCGTTCCTTACCTGGTGGGTTGCTGCTTGCCTCTTTTCTACAAGCCTTTTTGGGCTTTTCTATCACCAGTACCTGACTGTGGCATGAACAGATCAACTGATAAGTATGAAGTCAAATTCTAGATACAAACCCAGGTACCCAAGAGGAGGTGAAGAAAAAAAGAAGAAAGATATTTATGAAGAGAAAGCATATCATATTTCTTAAACTCTTCCTCTGTGTTCTCAGGGTGAATATTCTTAAAATGCTTAAAATCACAACTGGGTTTGTTAGTTTTGTTACCCAAATGGTAGGTAACTAATTCAATTATAGTGGTAAGATTGATATTATTATGTGGCAAGCATTGCTGCGCATCTTGAAATGTTACAACTTCAGAGTATCTTGGTTTCCATAAAGAGGAAGTCGCCTTCAACACTTAAAGAATCAGCAGTCAGTAACTGAACTGTGTGAGTAGCTACTGGTCATGCTGATGGTGGCTACTTGTTGAGTAAAATATTGAAACTGAGCCATACAATGGACAGAAAAAGGGGATTTTAAAAAGTTCTGTTGGATAGTTTTTGATCACTTTTCACCATGAAAAATGAAATAATCCAACAGGACAAAAGCAATGCTGTATATTACAGTAAGGAAAGTTGTATAAAATTTCAATTTAGCATAAGAAAAATGTATGGACCTGGCAGGTATTGCTGCCTAAATATTATGCAGGAATGCTTGCACAGTGAAAGGAGAGTTATAGAAAAATAAATAAATAAATAAAAATATATAATTTCAGTCCCTAAGTCATTTTGAAGTAATGGCCATTTGTATTGGTGCTAATTTTGATCCACAGATTCCATTCGGATCTTTTAAAATTTTTCTTTTTAGATAATAGATAAAATTCCACTGAATTCACAAAATAATAGAATTAGACTAGTGATGCCAATTAAACATTTCAAAACAATACAGTTTAATCCTGCTGACTGAGAGTGTATGTATCTGTGATGTACATATATATATATATTATATATGAAATATATAATATATATGGAGTTATAAAGTATGGAATCTTTATTTTAAATTACTGAATGTATATTATAGGGCCATGGGAGAGGGATATATATGTATCTAGTAATTTCAAGAACCCATTTGAAATGAAAATTAAATTTTTTTGAAAGTTCAGTTGAAAGGGCTATTTGTTTTTGGTGCCTCACAGGTACTTAGCTCTACTAAAGAACTTACACTGTTCTGAAAGAAGAGATCTGCTTCATCTCTTAGTCTTGAAATTTCTGCTCTGTCAGATCATTTCCTTTAACCAGTCTAGTTTGTGTTAACTTGGCCACGCAGTAACAACTAGTATCTCTTGGCTTCAGAAATAAATTTTCTTTGTAGTAAAACAGTTGTTGTAAGGAAGAACAAGCTTTAACTTCACAAGTTTTGCTTAACTGGAGGGATAGAGCCTACATATCAAGCATTGTGAAACAATGATTGATGAAGTTTTGGATATTTTGTGTAATGGGATAACAGGATGATTCGTATGCAGTAGCTTTTTTTTTAAAAAAAAAAAGTTAATATTTCACTGTGCAGAGTTCAGTGCTTCTTTGACTAATATTGGCTATTTTTATGTTCTTTTTTTCTCTTTACTTTGTGTACCACTCTAACATATAATCAGCATTTCTAAATGAAAGAGTTTAACAAAAAGTTGCAAACTTACCATATGGGAAAGCGAACTTCCAGTGAATGCAGAAAATTCAGGGTTTACACTGGTGATAAACTGTCTTGCTATATCAAATGCCATTTAAACATTTACTAATACTAGGAAAAGATCCGTGTACACCAGCTAGTACCTACTGCATGTGTTTGGGATATCTTGAGAACACCTTGCATGACTTGACTGGTTTCATTGCAGTGTAATATTTCAGTGCTACTGGTGCTGCAAGCTTTGTTTTTTTTTACACCAGCTTTCCGTGATTAACAAGGACAAAGATTCATCTGTGTAAAATGGACTAAAGTATTTTACTTCGCAGATTCAGGTCTTGAAATATTTCTAGGATTTGTATTCCAGAGGAATAGAATGAGAAATTATCACAGGTCCAGTACTGGATCCAGTTTCTTCTGTTAGTTCAAGATATTTCGTTAATATAAGAATGATGCAAGCATTTAAGTCATAGATGGGTATCCACCTTTAATGTTTCAGTCATTAAACTAGTAAAACAAGGAAGTACAAATTGGTTCTGATTGTGAACTTGACCAAAAAGCTCACTGGAAGAGATTGTTGCAGTTGAAGGATAGGAATAAGATGACTTCAAAATAATGCTGAATAACTGTTTCCTTTAGCATAATGCATGTTCTTGGAAGCTCATAGGTAGAAGTGAACTATGGTTATATAATACTGACTTTGGCAAAGGATTGTGTGTAGCTCAGCTTTTGATGAGGAATCACACTATCTTATGTTTCAGATATCATACTGTTCACAGTGAAGTATGCACTGGATGATGCTAGAATTAAGATCAGTGCTTCTGGTTGTTGCTGTTTTGTTGTTCCATGGGATGGGAAGGATGACCTTCTGATCAGCAGTTTGATCTGAGTAGGAGGCAGTTTTCTTTGGTTTTATTTAATCCTTACATGAGACTTACTGAAAACTATAATATAGCAATAAACATCTTTGAACTTTTAGGTGACAGTGAAATGGGAGGAAGTATGTTGCTATACTTGTGAGCAATGCATTTTATAACTACCTTATATGATATGCTCAGAAGTGACTTTTAAAATAAAATAGCAGCTTTGATAGTTCTGACCTCCATGTATATTATGTAAACTAAGTAGTATCTGCTCACTTGTTCAGGAAGTTCTTTTAAAACAGCAGCTGGCAAATGCTTTCCCCCTACACCACCATCCCCAGAGAGCCTTATTGGCACTCTGTGGGAAAAAGCAGCTTACGGAAATGGAAAAACAGGTAAAATAAGACTGAATTGCTAGTAATTTTTATTCAGGATTCTTGCTTTTTTCTGCACTGCCTACTTCATTTTTGGAAGAGTTCAGAAGGAAAGATGCCTTTGATGAAGTTCCGTTCTACCTTTATCACTCTGGTAACATGACTTGTTGGCCTGATGTTTTTTTCTTTTTTTCTGTCCACAACTTTTTCCTTTCAGTACCTATGAAGAACTGACCTGGCTAGATTAGTTAGTATTTGTATTTTGATTATTGTTTTGTTATGGGTTTAAATTAACTGGTCATTGCTGGATTAGTTCTTTAAATAAGTCCAGCTGGAATTTGAACAGAATTACTAGTAGGTTAAAAACTCTTTTTCTATTACAGTTGTCCTTTTAGATAGAAAGTTAAGATAGTACTAAATCCACGTCTTCCAGCAAGATTCAGGATAGTCCAAGTGTAACATTTGGACTAAAGAAGTTGAATGGGAAAAGGAAGTGGGACTTGAACAAGCCTGCTTTTCTACTTTGCAAGCAGTATTCTCAGGCAGTACTTGACCTTTGTTGATCATTTCAGGCTCTAGGATTTTCCAGGTGTTGAAGGAACTGTGGCAGTTTTTTTCTCTTCCTGTCTTCTCTTGCACAAGAAGCAAACATGAGAAATAAGCATTAAATCAGTACAAGAGAAGATCCTTTACAGGGGGATATGCTTTAGAAAACTCATTTCTGTGGCAATTGTTCTTCATCTTCTTCTACCCACAAATACTGGAAGATAAGCAAATAGAAATGCGTACTTACCTGAATTGTAAAGTCATACTCACTACAAAAGATGCCATCAAGATACATCATCTATGCAAGTAGGTAGCATAACTTTAATGTGTAGATAGGTAGTTAGTGCAGAGTTTTCAACTAACGTCAAAGGAGCAATTGAAATTATTTTTATTATGCTGTACTGAAGTACAGCTAAATTCTAATAGAGGTCTTGGATTGAATAGAAGATTTAAAAGTATCTTATGTGAAAATGTATAAATCTTTTTGAAGGCTCTACAAGGTAAAATGCCATGTGTGTTTTTATTCTCAAAGGATTGTTTTGGTTATTGTCTTGTTTTTTTTGGTTTTTTTTTTTTCCCCAAAGAGACTTTGAGTAGTTTTGAAATATTACAGATTGTTTTGGTATATGACAATCTGTGCCACAAAAATTCACCCTACAGTTAATGTTGTCCCTAACAAGAATTAAGTTCATAGTGCAAATGGGCAATCTTGAATGAAAACAAGGCCACACAAAATAGAGTGTTCTCTTGGAGAAGTCTTTGCACTGTGGCTAAGCAAGTTCTAACAGAGGAAGTCAGTAGCAGGTCCCTTGGATCATAAATCGTATACTGGCGGTGAATGCTTACCATAATGAGTAAGTAAGACTGTTATTTTCAGCATCTGAATTCCAAATCCGAAATCCCAGATGATAAGTTAAGAGCAGTCTGGTAGTTGTTCTAAAGAGTATCTAGGCAACACATACCAAATGCCTGATCTAGTTAAGAGCGCTGATGCAGGGCAGGTAGTCTACTGCAGAGTGATTTCTTTTTCTTTAGAAAGGACTGCCATGCTTTATAGTGCGGGCAGTGCAAGTCCTGAATTGATGGTGTGTCTAGCCTTCATTCTCAGTACTGAAAGGTTTTCTGCTCTGTGGGAGAGAAATTATGAGGCCAAGATGTTATTCCAAGGCTGCTTTTACTGAAATCTGTATATGCTGCACTTAACTTTTTCAAGTGTCTCACTGTGGGTTGCCAGGAGAGTAATGCTACACTGGCCACTTCATGCCAGTGTACATGTATTTTTATAACTTTGATTTTAGTGGCATTTTTAATGGAAATTATTTTTAATCCTGTTACCATCAATCATATTTTAATTTTTTATTAATATCAGTGCCTGCAACTAGAAGTCAAATACTTCTACACTCAACATTTTTTAAAACTTGATTTCCAGACTGGAGTGCTAGCAAGTATGCAGTTTTATATTGATTTGTGTAATCCACCTGTAAATATCAAACTTTTTTCACTTGCTGTCAAAACATCAAGCAAGACTAAAGGAGAAGGTTTGGATTTGCAGTATTCAGCAGCATTGTACCCTTATGACTCTGCTGTTAAAACAAGCAGACACAAAAGCACAGAAAAACAAGAAAGTAGATTTTAGAAGTAGCTTTTTATAAACTCCTTAATAGTTTTTATTTTAGTGATGTGCAAAGTATTTTTTAAAGCTTGGCTTAAGATATCGTCGTAAAGTTAACTTTTTTCCTCTCTTTTCACTTTATCTGTTCACAAAGGGATCTTTGCTTCCCTTATAGCCCTAATTTTCAAGAATTCATATTTATTGCATTTTAGATTAAAAACCAGAAAAAAAATAAATACACACAAAATTATTTTGTAACTGCAGTTCATACCTGTGTCATGATGTGCCAACAAACAGTTCTTTGTTGTCTTTAATAATTCTCTTGTCCCATTGTTATCTTTCTTATGTGTTGTTAGTACATATGGTTTCCTAGGAAAAATCCACGTGGGGAAAAAGTCTGTATAAGCAATGCTATGGCACTTTGTTTAATGTTACAACTGTTCCATTTATGTCACTAAATACTAATGTAAACATGCTACTAAATGATTTAAGCCTAAAAATTCCTACAAGATAGACTTGTTACAAATTACACAGGAAACACCCTCCGAGTTGTAAATACTTGACTTCAATGTCTCTGTTGCTGGGTTTGTGCATAAATTGTGTTGCTGTTCTGTCTTAGATATTTTCCTGTCCTTTTAAGAGAAAAGCACATAGTACTGTATGTTACTGAACAAATCTGAGAATAGAGGGACTCCTCATCTGCCATTTCAGTATTTGCCAAATGGAAAAAACTCTTATATTTTTAATGTAAATTTTAGTTTCCTATTACTGCTAAATTACTTCTGAACAGTGATTTTATAGTTAGAGTTTTGCTAAGTAGTACAATTAGCGTGCTTCGTAGCAAAGGTGTTATCTAATGGAGGTTGCATTAAATAGACCTCTCCTGACCAGTGTTGCATCACCTGCTGTTAAAAACAAATTCTCATTTACTGTGTGCTTTTGGAGTTCATCAGGACTTAGAAACAGGAGAGTGCATGGCAAGTTGAAAGGGCTGAGGAGATGTTGTGTTTGGGGGATTGCTGGCACTTTAATTTTTTTTTTTTTTTAAGTCAGTGGGGATAATACTTAGGTGCAATTACTACAGATAATAAACAATGTAAAGAAATGTTGTATTCTTTTTGTGCACCGTAGATTAAAGTGCCTAACATGGGTGGTCTGTAGAAGACATGCATTAAACTTCTTGCATGTATCTTTGTTTTGCTAAATAACAAGTCAGTGTTTGGAAAGAAAATGCACAGACAGCTAGTCCTAAAAAAGGGGATATGATAAAAACATTCTTTCCATACGGCTTTTGGTATATAGAATGCCTGTATATTTACAGGTCATTATACACTGGAGGCAAATAAGATTTTGGAGAATTTTTTCCATTTTTATTACTTTAGGGATATAATGTGACACCCCACTGCCATATGTACATTCGGTTTTCATCCTTTTTTGTGATTCAAGGAAAGAACTGGCACAACTTGGAAACAATTGACTTTAGCAAAGTTTTCTAGTGACACCCTGGATTCTGCTTATGCCCTACATCTGCAGCTAGCTTTGACTTGGATAAGTAGCTCTGCTTGAGATCAGAAAGACCGCACTGAAGTTCACCACACCTGTATGGAATTGGACTACAGCAGAGGTGAATTGTAGCATGACTGTTTGGGACTGAGCAAGGAAGAGGCTCCAGTTATACTGGCCAGTTTTTAGAATGCTTGTAGAGTAACCGAGTAGCAAACTCATCTGTAGCTGTCAGCTACTTCCTTGCCTCTGAAAATGGTGAGCAGTGGTAATCATCTGGTCTGACGGGCGAGCTGAGAAGCTTGCCTTTGAGTAAATTATCTCTAAATGTGATGTGCTGGTAAGCTGAAATGTTGTAATAGGTTTAAATCTACCAAAGGAAGCCTTCCTCCAAGGAAGCCTTATAAAACCATTTTGAGCTTTTAGCTCTGAGAAGTGGCTTTAGTAACCTACGCTGTATGTAGTACACTGTTGGGGAACACTTGCTCCAGTAAGTGCGCTAAACGTTTCCTTACACTGTGTGTAAGAGATGGTTGCTTGTTATTTTATTGCAGAGCACTAAGAAGCTGGTTTTGTCTTGTTTGTAAGTGTTAGTGTATACCAGGCAGCATTTTTTTAATGTAAAAATAGTGAAAATTGGTTTGTCGTCTAGAAACCTAAAACCTTTAACATCAATAAATGCTGTGAATTGAAGCAAGATTATGCTTTATTATTCCGCTAGTAATTCTGGTGAAATGCTATAATTTATATTTGTTTTTATAATGCACACATTACTGAAGTTAAATTTGTGTTTGTTAGGTACTAGTAGTAATATCACAGCAAATAAGAAAAACTGTGATATCTGCTGTGTATTGAATGCCCCATCAACTTGTCTTTGTAAAGCATTGGTCCGTGTGAGACATTTAATGTCTACTACAGTTATGCTAATACAATATTTAGTATCCCTACATGTACTCTGCATGTCTTTGCATTTGTGCACTGTAGAAGGATGAATTGTTTTTCAGTACTTACTCTAGGTTTAAAAAAGCTTACATTATTTTATATAGTATTTCCCATATCCAAAATAGGACAGTTTCTGAAGCCAAAGATCAATAAATGTTTATTGTCTATCAGTGTGGGTTTTTTTCCTATTTTGTACATTCCACTTGTTTAAATGTACAATATCTCTAGACTTTCCAAGTATGGTAACCAAACTTAACTGTTTCTGTACTAGCCTAAATTGTCGTCTTTAGAAATACTTTTATATATGGTTTCCCTCTTCCTTGCTTGGGGTGCAGCAGAATAATTTCCCTCCATTCCTCCCCAACCAGCATAAATGCAAACTGTCTTAATCATGTGAGTAGTTATTTACCCATGAAGAATCACTTTTTAGATTTTGCTAAAACCACCGTGGTCTCTTCTAATTGTGTCATCATAGTAGCACCAAGAAGCAGTAGGTCTGAAGTGGTGTTTTGTAACCCTTATGGGTTTTTGAAAATATTTTTGGAATATTGAACTTGATTACACATGAATTTTTGTTCCATTCATGCACACATTGCTACACACTAAATGAATTGAATGATTCCAAGCTGTTTAGGTAGTTCTTCAGCAGGAAAACATTCTTGAGAAAACAGTCTCCTTTGATCTCGTAGCAAAGTTGTACCAAAAAAAAAAAAACAAAAACAAAAACAAAACAAAACAAAACAAAAAAAAAAACAAAAGCTTCAATTATAAGAGGAAGTATTGCTACAGAGAAATACCCCGTGGTCCCAAGGACAGTTTTTGAGCAAGAACATTTTTCTGCATACCTCAAAATGCATTGTGCAGACTGGCCTTGAAAGCTTCCGAAAGCCATATTAACTGCAACTTTGGAAAAGAGAGTAATTGGAAAAAATGGAATGGGGTTGGATGCATTTGAAAATACACAAGTTATCTGAGCTATGAGACCTCCTCCTGGAAAGAATCAACACATTGCAGGATGAGTTAAAATCAAGGTTAGGAGGAACATAATGAGTTGTGTGGTATTTTTGTGTATGTTTGGTTTGCTTTTATTTGTACAAACTAAGAACAGCATTCTTAGCAATTTGGTTTCTCCATGCAGCCTGAAGCATCAGTTTCAGTCCCTGAAACTGCAGCAGAATAGATGTCTGGCATATATAAACTCTTAATTGTTTTTATCATCCATAATTCCAGTTCACATAATGTGTTGATTCTTATGTGCTGCTTGAAGTTATCAGTGAGCACCAATGCAGTGTAGATGATCCCCGAGGTTTACTGTAGGCTAGGTGTCTATGCCTTATGAAGTTTGTGGTGTTCAACCTTCAAAATGCCTTTGGCTGGAGCCCAAATGGGTATTTTAGTCTGTTAACTCCAGAGCATCTTAACTGCGTGCACCACAGATAAATGCTGTAGTATTGCAGGGCACAGACAGCCAAGCAGCTGCCTGGAAGATCTGTCCATTTATCCTTCAAGAGGACAAGACCTGTGTGTGCTCTGCTCTTCCAGCTCTTTGCCTGCACTGCAGCAGAAGGCTGCTGTAGGTCTCTCTGCAGCAGATGTGAACCTGTGCTTTCATGAGTGTAATGAAGGCCTGTTTCTGAACCCAAAAGGGTCACATTGCCCAAAGCATAACTGATCCAAAAGGACTTCAGTGAGGAAGGCAAGCAGAGCTGTCCTCTGCTGTAAATTGCAAACAATGCATTGTCTGCTGCTCGCTGTAACAGCTGAAGGACTGCCCAGCTCCTTAAAACTTCTAGCAGTATTCTGTGGAAGCATACCCTAGACAGGTGTACAAGCATGTAGTTCCTGTCTGGTGCTGCTCGCTTTGGGTAGGACTAGGGACGCAATGAGGATGCTTCTGCTCTGAGTCATGTTATGAAGAATTTGCAAAGAAGTTACAATTACTGTCAGACTGTTGTCTGACCAACAGCAACTGGAACTCAGCAGAAGCAGGGAGATGGCTTTTGTGGAGGAATGTTCTGCGCAAGCATAGTGCAGTGCTTGAAGATTCCAGCCACTTGGAAGAATGGTGGACAAAATGGTATTTCTATGATGTAACCAACCTTCCTAGGGAATGAAAAGGGCCCTTTCCTCTCCCAGATCTCACGTAGGGGCTATTTTATGTTAGTAGGAAGTAATTCATCATCCCAGCTCTGGAAGTGGGTGAGTTCTGCAATATTTTATGCTGCTTGTAAGATCTGAGTGCTCAAAGACATCTGTGGAACACTTTGCTGAGGGTCAGCATTTTGCTTTCCCCATGGTGCAGCTTTAACGGGTCTAGGGGCAAGGCTGCTTTGTTCATGGTATATGGGGCCACAGGTCAATTTTGTTGCTCTTGAAAGCTGACAGGGAAACAAAACATCCTTCTTTCTGAAATATGAATCTCACAGGCTTCTTTCTGTGACCTGGACAGATAAGTGGCTCATGCCTAGCATTTCTTTCCACCTGTCAGACTTGAGCGTGCTTTTTTACTGAGTGCAGAACTAGTGTGATTTATGTTTTTGTGGATGTATAGCATGAATAGTCCTCCATTTATCATAAATTAAAAGCAAACGGGTTGTTGTTTGGTGACAGATGTAGCTGCTCTTTAATGAGCACGGGTGCCCTGTTTCTTCCCATTCATTTGGGTTGTGTTGGTAGAAGAAGTTAACTGCAAGTTTTGGGCCTGAAATCCATTTCTTCCCCATTTAAGCCCATACTGTTGTACCCTTACGATCTTCCTGCTATCAACTCAGTCAGAAGGATGCAATAGAAAATGGGCGTTTTGGTCTGCCTGTGAAAAGCGTACAAATGCTGCTGAGGACTTCAGGGCAAAAAAAATGTCCAGTGGGAAAGGTGAGAACTCTGCAGTGCCAGGAGAAATCAGAGGCTAAAATACCCGAAGGCAGAATAAAAGCTGCATGGGGGAGGGCTCTTTCATCTTAGAGCAGGACACGATCCAGAGCCTCATGTTAGGTAAATTAGAGCAGTAAACAATGTAGTTGTAGCAGTCACTAATTACGTCACAACCTGAAAGGGTCAGTTCTCCATTGGGTTGTCTTCAGACATTCTCTTTATAAGCTGCTTTAGGTAAGCAAGTAATTGCTCTTCATGCAAGGAATATCAGTGAAAGGTAACAGATCAGAGGACAAATGACTTGGTTTTCTGCTCAAGACTGGGATTTGGAGACTTCTGCATTGGCACTGGTATAACTGGATGCCACGTGGCTGAGATGGGGATATGCATTTCTTTACCACAACTGAAATCTGGTCTACATGTTGCCATGTGTATATTACATGCTGTCTTTCTAGTAGGATAATGAATGTCTTTGAATAGAAAACATTCTTGGGGATTCTTTTTCTAAAAGGTGCTGAATCTTCCTGGGTGCTGAGAGCAGAGCAGAACATTGCTCTTACAGCACTGGAAGCCTTCACTTGAACTTTTTGTTCCTAGGTTCCACATTTATGACACAAGCTTTTCAGCAAAAGAATACTTCTCAATATCAGATGTCATTTGGTATAGTTCTGAGGATGGTTCTGAGATGCTTTTCTCCTGAGCTGTTGCAAGACAAATATTTCCTGGTTTTCTATTTATGTATTTCTCTTTTGTCCGTGAGTTTAGTTGGCACTTTGTCTCATTTATTTAGTGGTTACTTCTTTGCTCAGATCCTTTCTCCAAATCTGTTATTCAGAGTAACAGTAACTTGGGTCCATTAAATACAGGTTGTGTTTTCTGTTCAAATATGCTAACAGTAATGGGAATGCTGAAGTATTTTGTCCTTATAGGAACATGCACACAAACATACATATATATATGACTAGTATTTGTATACAGGTATATGTTTTTACATATAGACACCATCCTGCTCCATACTCCTGCCTTAACATCAAAATGCTCACCATAGCTCTTTCACATCATGCTCTGACTGGTGTGTACCTGCTTTGTACTCTTAATCCATATATTGTGGTTTGCTTAAAAAAAATTTATGCCACATTTCCTCACAGGCCTTAGTAAACAGAAAGATTATAGCACAGCCTGGCAGCTTGCTTAATTTCCCATTGAAGCATCAGACAGCTTTTCATTCCTCCATCTGACTTCCCTCATCCCTCGGATATCCTTAGCTCTGCTTTCGTCCCAAGCTGCCCCTGGACAAAACACATGACATCATGCAGCTGTCTTCTGTAAAACCCTGCAGTCTGCAGCCCTTAGCACTCCTGATTTTATATGCACAAAACAGCTATACCGAAAAAAAATTGGTATTGCAGGACCAATAGTTGCCTTTAGTGCGATACTTTTTTTTAACAAGGTTTTGATTAATATTTCAATCTGTGTGCTCCAAACTTGTTGAAGACAGAAAGAGCTGTAGGTATTCTCTCCATTGCAGACCTGTACCAGAGAAGAAAGCAGCCTTTTGTGGAAGGCTGAGCAGGAACAAATATGCCCAAAGTTTTCTATATTTTCCTGATAGCGCAGGTCAGAACACCTGTCCTGAAAGCTGCATATTTGCTTAACTGACTTAGTATTGCTTCTGCTTTTTAAAACATCAGGTAATGTTAAGATCCCTCAAAAAAAAAAAAAAAAAAAAAAAAAATAATAATAAAGAAATTTGAACTGACCAGGCATGTACTGCTTACATAAAATAATCTTTCTTCAAATTTTATTCTTTCTAATTCTATTTTATTCTTTCTAATTCTGTTTTTACTTCCACTTTCTGCTTCTTTTGATTTAACTGCACAAAAATGTTTTTTTTTTTGCAAGCTCTTTGCTGTGAGAGGAGTATTATGTCTGAGAAAATGACTGCAGTAAGCCCTTCACATAAAAACATTTTGTATACTTAATAAAAAATAAAATTGTCAAAACACTGAAAGAAATTTTGTCTGCCAGTGCTTGTGTGTTTCAAAGCATGTTTGGCTGTAGGAGACGGTGCAACTCGTAGAGACCAAACATATTTATTGACTGACGGTTTTGCCATTCTGTATCCAAATAAAAAGGCCATGTGGCAGCACCAAGAAAGTGTGGTCTCTGAGAAAAAAAATGAAAAATTGGAAGTACTGATACTCTGGTTTAACTCTGTGCCTGTAGGCAGCCTCTTGTCTCGGAGGCCGAGTGCGGAGCCTTGACCCTGGGGAGGAACAACCCCAGGTGGCAGGGCTCCTTGGGGTACCCGCCTGGAAGCAGCTCTCCATGGAAGGCCTTGGGATGCTGATGGATGCAGTAAGTTGAACATGAGCCAGCATTTGCCTTGCTAAGAATGTTGACAGTATCTGGTCTGGCACTACAGAAGCAGGCTGTTCATAGACTTTCTCCCCCCAAAATCCTCCCCTCTGTTCCATGGCAAGCCTATTTTGGAGAAGTTCCCTGAAGTCATTTGAGAGCAAGCACAAATGTATAGGCAATAGAATACTTCAGCACAAACATTCCAACTCTCCTTTACACCCTATGTTAAAATTACCTGAGATCCTACAGTATCTTTAAGTCTGTGTCCTTCCAGTGGAAAATCAGATGCGAGGGAAGGGTGTAAGCTGAATGCTGACAGATGCCTGCTGGGACATGGACTGCTACAGCTGAAAGGGGACACCCTGACAAATACTTGCTCAATTGTGCCTGTGTTTTTCCCTTAGGCAAGCCCCTGCAGGAGTCCTGTTCTGGTCCTGCTTCTTCCCATGGCTTTTTTTGCCCTTTGTGTGAGTTAGTACTGATGGCTTGCCCTGGCACCATCCTCCTTTTTACGTGTATTTCTGTGATAAATATCAGTGTTCTACACTCTATGCACGTGGGAAGTTTGTGAGCACCAGTGCTTTTTTAGTTCCTCCTGAATCAAAACAAATGGATTTTGGTTAATTTTAAAAACCAAAGAAACTTTAATTGAAGTATCTTTGATTAAGTGATATCTGTATTGTGTCATTTGACACAAAATACAGTCCCAAAATGAGTGAAATACTGGCTTTAAGCTCATGTGGAAAGCTACAAGTGCGCACATCCCTCACTGATGAGCACAGCACTGCTCCAGTCCTGTTTAGAACTAGGTTCTTGTCCTTGCAGACATCTTTGTTGTTTTGTGCCTTTTAACTGGAAGGGTGCTTATATCCCATACCATGCTGCTATGCTATAACAAGCTTCAACGGGCCATCTCTCTGCAGGCCTGTTTATATGGACAAGGGCAAGAGGATTTTTTTTGCAATAGGAGCAGAAGTGCACATACTTGCTAGCTGCAGCGATGAGCAGCATGAGAGGAAATGTGTTCAGATCCAAGGAAAAGCCAAAATAGCACGCTGTTGAGGAAACTAAAATATTTGTCAGTTACACTAATATTTGACTCAGTGAAATTTCCCCCTGTGCACTGATGTTCTTTTGGTTTAACAGCTAAATTGCGACACCCATTACTCACACAACTGGTGGTTATGAACATCTGACCTAGACAATTCAATACTGCTCTCTGCTGTGTGGTAAGAGTTATTGGAAAAAATACTAAACGTAACACACTTCCTCTGTTACTTTCATTACTCAACACAGCATGCTTCAATGTGTGCATCTTCTCCCTTTTCTGACCAGCAAACACTTTCATGGTATGGGAGAGATCTCTGGAGATTATGGAGCTCTTCTGGGATTTATTTGTGTTCAGGGAGTGGGTAGTTAAATATAATATCTCAGTCAGCCTTGCAAAAGAAAACTGAAATTATTTCAATCCAAGCAGTTTTCTGAATTTTGATTGCAAAGAAATGCACAATAATTTTATTTACCCTTGAGTCCTCGTGATCTTTTTATTTTATTTGTTTATTTTGCACTTAGTGAATAACACAATGGACAACAGAAAAATACAGAACAATCTCCCGAGCTCAAGGAAGTTGACTGCTGTCATTTTGATGATGCTCCTTTTATTCATGTGCAGTGGTTAAGAAAGACTTGATCATGTGGAGCATTTCATAGCACTTCAAAATTACTGCAGATCTACAAATTTTGTACAGTGCTTCAATTTATTAGTGACTTGAGCATCACTGCCATGAGTCCTGTGAGGCTTTCAGCTGCACTGAAAGTTTGCACAGGTCATAAAACTCCCTGTGATCTTACCTGGTGGTTCCCACCTCTCCAGGTGTTGATGCTGCCACCTGTGAGATGCCATGCTTGTGCCAACACTTCTGCTTATCAGGAGATGCTTGCATAGCCCTGAATGCACAGCGAGGGATCCTTAGAGCACTGTCACAGAGCAGGTATGGAATTCATGGAGCCACTTTGCTGTGTAAAAAGGGTGTACTGCATCATCACATGCTCATAGACTGTACAGTTTGCAAAACTGACATCAGAAAAAAGGCTTGCTATCGGAAAAAAAGCATCCTAGCATATTTAGAAAAAAAATAATAATAATTCCCTGTTAAGTTGTCACTTTCTTACTAATGCTTATGGACATGAAATTAGTTTGTTATTCAAAGTGATCCTAAGTATTCTAAACTGTCTCCTTACATGATGGCATGATTTGGTTATTTTGAACATAAGTCACAGCTTTCTCTCATTATTTTCTTCCTTCTTATTTTGCAGAGCAGCATGAAGATAGTTCAGTTTGCTTAACAATTGCAATTACTCATCCCAGTCAGGCAGGAATGCAGGAAAGCGGTCATTTTACAATATAGAGGTTCTGTCTTAAAATAATGATGAACATATTCCATTATATCCACAAATTCCATTAATATTACATTTCACTTCAGTACACATTTACACTATGTTTTTTTAAAAGCTTGATCTTTTTTTGGTACTACATACTTGGAATGACCTGTGAACTCCTTCTCACACACTTCTGACTTCTGAAATCCATTGTCTGCTTGGTTATGATTGGGAATAAATTGCTTTTTGTCTTCTGGATGAGCATGCTGGTCTGAATTCCAATGGAAATGAGTTTTCTGTTTATCTCTTTGGGGATGTGTACTCTTTTTCACCTTTTTTCTTCCTGCACCCTCAACACTTGGCATTTACATGACCCCCTGGTGGAGGTGCAGAACCTGCAGAGAAGAAGAGAGAAAAAGTGACTTGAAATCAATGAGGTCTACTTGTTGAGGATAAATGGTGAAGGCTCCTGCTCTGGCTATTCCAGACTGACTCAAGAGTCTGCTTTGCAACAAGCCAGAGCCACCCCTCTTCTGGGTTGCTCTAATAAACACAAGCTTATGGGCTTTATGTGTTGCAGTCTCCTGGGTACTGTCATTTTTCATAGCATAATATAATCTAACAAGCAAACTCCCTTGCAATGAACAGGAACACCTACAGCTAGAACAGGTGCTCCCTCCAGCCTGACCTTGAGTGTCTCCAGGGATGGGGCATCCATCACCTCTGGGAAAACTTGTTCCAGGGCCTCACCACCTCACTGTAAAAACTTCTTCCTTAAATCCAATCTAAATGTCCCCTCTTTTAGTTTGAAACCATTTTGGTTTCAACCAAATGGCCTCTACCAAGACTGGTTTTAAAGACTGCACACTGGTGCGTAAGCTAATAAATTATCCAACTAGCTAACTAATTAATTAACTATCCAACTAACTAGCTAGCTGAGGTGTGGCAGTGCTACCTTTATGCCAATAAGCTCCTGCAGCCTATGCACAGGTGAAGGTGATGGTATTTCTCATGTGCTTTACATTAAGCATAATTAACTATGCTTAATTGAAATATCTTTAATTAAACATAATTAAGTGTGCTCCATTACTAAACTGAAGATGCTTTTCATCAGACTGAAGTGTTTTTCAAGAAGGAGATAATTAATATCCTTATATTTCTGTGCCTATAGTAACACTTATAGCCAAGTCATTTCACACAAGGTCTGACTTGCTACAATAGAAATTCTGGAGAACATTCTAAATAGTATAATTTCAGTCTATTGGACCCTTTTTGAGAAATTAGATCCCTAAGCTCTATGTGAGCTCTGAACAAAGCAAGTACATCAGAAATAAAATAAATAGAAGAGTACATAAGCCAGCTTATAGTGGTTTACCATTAGTTAACACTGCTGCATAAAACCAAAGAGTCCTTTGAGAACAAAGAAAAAGAAAAATATAGTAATACATATTCAGTAATTAAGTAAAAGCATCCTACAAAATTTTATGGTGTATTTTTTTCCCTTTCCTGAATGGCCTGTGGGAGGGCTGAAAACTTATTGGCTTTTTAGGAAAGTGTGGATTTGGGAAACACAGAATTTTGTTTATAAATAGATGTAAATAGTAATAACTCAAGTTCTGTAAGTGTTCGTATAATCATTTTATGGAGATGTTCCCGGTTTCCAGGGTTCCATATGGCACAATTAAGGATGGCAAAGCATTTGCAAATGAAATAGAAAGGATCTGGCCCTCAATAATTGTATGAACATTTTGTTTTAGTAAAATCAGTTTCCTAGCAAAATACTTTGTAGTGCAAGCAATGAGAGAAGCAGCATTGCCACACGCCTTGGGCTGCTGGGGACAGTGAGCAAGGTGGGCTGTGGGCCAGAAGAACCCATTCTTATTGTTGGAATTTTCCTGAAATCATCCCAAATTGCCGTAGGACTCTCAGCAATCATCTCGATGTTTTACTTGACTTGTAGCAGGAGATATTCTCTCTGTCCACGTCATTTTGGTTCAACAGTATCCTACAGAGCTGCAGCAGAGTTTTGGAGCATCGCTATTGGAGAAGCCTTCCTTTGTGGCAATATTCTCAGTCTCTTTTCTCTATGTGAACGTATATTTCCAAACGGTATGTGTGATTTGTGCAGAACTGAAGAAGGGTAGACATTTTATCAGGCTTTCTCTGAATTTCTTTGAGGTTGGTAAAGGAAGATCTTGTAATGGCAAAAGTAAGTGATGTATCAATACATTTCTAAATTTCAAAGTCACAACTGATTAAATAATAGAAGAAAACAAGTTTAATATGAACAATGAATAAGTAATAATAAAAAAAGAATAAAAACAATTACTATAGTTTTGTTGTCTTTTGTTGTCTTTTTCTTTACAGAGCTGACTTTTTAAAAGATTTTCATCCACATGGTTGTTAAGTTCAAAAATGTTAATAAATAGTAATGATATTTAACATGAACTATAGCAAAGAAAATGAAACCTCGTGGAAAAGAATGAAAGAGCCTACAACTGAAGCATCACCTTGCACCTGCTCTACGGAACCTGTGGGCTCTGCTCCATACACCACAGCTGAGTTGCCTTCCTGCTTGACTTCCCCACTGCTGTATTCCAGTGCACTTAAGTGTATGTGGACAGTGTATGATGTCAAAAGGGAACAAATGAGCATGTTTCAGGGAGGTAGAGGGTCATGCCCAAACAGATTCTGCTTACTCACTCTGCAGTCAGATGAGGATTTTCTTTGAAAGAAATCAGCACGTTTTTTTTCTCCATGAGGCAGAGAACAGTGACCACGTTTCTTCTACCTTGGTTTCACCAACCTTGCCCAGCTTTTGTCTTCATGAAGATGATTTTACAGATTAGAAATATTAATTTTACTTTACAGCAGTGAAATATGACTGTTTGAGTTGGAACTCCGCTTCCAATGGCTACATGAACACAGAGGTGACCATGTCTTACAAGGGTTTTTTTTTGAGCATTGCATAAAAATCAGTCTTGAGCTCAAAGGAGGAATGAGAGTTGAGCTATCTTTTGGATCTTTTGAAAACTGTGATTATTCTGCCATTTCTCCAGCAACTTCTTCAGAGAGACATAAATTTTATGCAAAAATTAACATTATGCTTTGGAAAAATTAACGGAAAAAAGATTTTGAATGAGAAACTATCTGAGAGAAGAAATTATCTTCAATTTCCAAGTGAGCTATTGTTTTTAAAAGATCATATCATGAGTTGAGGGAGATAACAGGTCATTTTATCAATAATGTAATCTTCCAATAACGCGCAGATATTGTTGGAATTGTGGAGATGCTGTCATTGGCTTTTTTAAAAAGTTATCAACACCTATCAGAAAAGGTTCAGTGCTAAGAAAAGGTGCTGAATTGTGTTAGAGATCTCAAAATATCACATATCAATGCATTTTTTATAGATTTGGGTTAGGGATACACTGCCTTTTTCTCAAACAGAAATGACTGCATGAAATGATTTTCTTGGACCGATGGGAATGTTTTTGGTGTATGATTATTACTACAATTCTATTGAGTCTGGACTTTTTTCTTTATGTCAGAACTTTGGCAATACTTAATAACGGACAATATATTTTTAAGTCTGCAGTGCACAATTGTCCTCAGGGAAACACAGGATGGGAATGGAGAATACCAATTGAATTACTAAGGTCGGTGCCCTGGAATTGAATCACATGTAAGGTGATGTAATTCCTTGAGTACATCAAGCCACAGGTCAACTTTTCTTCAATTCTCATAGGACAGCCCTTTGAGAAGACAACGTCTGCGATTATTTTCAAATTTCTCTTCTAAATTTTTTCATGCTTGGTTTGTATTCATTATCTACTGGGTGCCAAATATTTCCTTTCTCTTGCACAGTTTTTTTCATTTATTTTTCCCAACCTTGCCATGTATTCCCAGAGGGCAACAACATTCTCCCATGGTAAAGCTTTTGGAAAGCCACAAGGTCCATTTGGAGACCTTCCCTCTGAAATCTGTACGCTTATCACTTCTGTGAGGAGCATGAGACAACTGACAGCAATGGTAGAACATCTCTGTAAAATATGTGCACAGCAGATCTTTCAGACTTTTAAAAATCTGTGCAAGCCTTTGTATGGCAAGCTTGACGGCTCCGCAGAAATAGAAAATAAATAGATTTCAAAGTTTAATGAAAATCAGTGTCCTTGAGTTCTCAAATAACAGTGAGAGTACCTGAGTGAGGGATAAATAATACCACATCATGAAAGGGTGAACTGGCATTTCAGGTTTGGGTTTAAAGAAAGTAAAAATGATGCCAAGGATTTTTAAGCATTTACTTCTAAGCTGCAGCAAGCCTGCAAGCTTTTTTTTTTTTTCCTCTGCAATTTCACAGCAGCAAAATAATGACATCTCCAGGCTTATGAGGGGCATGAACAGGCAGAGAAAGTCCCAGAAGTAGTTTGACTCAGAAGTACCTGACCAGACTGCTGGCTGAACTGTGGAAATATCACTGCCATTAGGAATTAAGTGTCAAGGCTCTGTCAGATTTTGTAAAGTTCTCTGTGCCATTTGAAAAGGGTACTTGGAAAAGAAGTAGACTAGCTTTTAATTTTAATGTTTGAGTAATTTATTTAAATAGAACTCTGGTTTGCATTGTTGAATGTGAACGAGCATCCCAGTGGAATAACTTAAAAAAAATTAAATTCTTCTCTTTAATATCAGTTCAAGTATATGGATATCAATGTCTACATGTTAATCTTTTCAGGATTTAAACAATTTCAGTAGTTGTTAAAAATATGCCCTTTTGTGTTATCTTCTGAATGAACAAACTTTGGTTGCACTGTAAGATGGATATTTTATCTTCTCAGACCCGACTTCTCCCTGACCAGACCCTCATATCTCTCCTCCCTTATCTGCTCGGAGGTTTCCAATCTGTAAAAATCCTCTAAGATTTCTGATTTTTTTTTTGCATGAAATCACAGAATCGCATGATCATAGGAGTTGGAAGGGACATCTGGAGATCAAGTCTAAGCTCCTGTTAAAGCAGGTTCCCTGCAGCGGATTACATGGAATGAATGGTGAACTGAGAGGAAAAGAATGATGAATGTCTATCAACTCTCTCTCACTTCTCTTTCATTGTCATTACCTTTGTTTTCTTTCCAGGGTCACTGATACAGTTGCTCAGTTTCAATATCCCATCTTCTTCCTTCCTGATCGCTCCTCTAATACCTCTATGCCGGAATTTTAAGTATTTCCTTTCTACAAAAAATGTCCATGTAGGCCACCGTCACTTAGCATACTTTGGAGGTGTCTTTCTCCTGCCTTCTCCTCCAGTCTGACAGCAGAGATCACTTCTGTAATTTTCTTAGTTTTCATGACTTTCAAGACAAACAGAAAAATGTGGCCTTCGTCTTCTTCTTCATTGTCTTACTTTGAAATTTTTAATCCCTCTTTCTGTTTACTTTTATCTTATCCATACCAGGATTACTGTTTTTTTTAAATAGATAATAGATTTTATTTCATTTTACAAGTTGGATGCAAAATGCATATTGTTGGAATGTGACTCTGACTTTGCCACTGTATATAGGATTGATGATCCTTAAGCTTATTCTTTTTTTAGCATAACTTTTCAAGTTTCAACCGTTGTACATTTTAGTGCTTTGTCTTGGCGAACTTGACTGTTGAAAAAAGTCCAACAGAAAATATGCCTCTTTTTTATTGTATCAGATCCCAAAATATTCCTTTTTTCTTCATGGACACAGAATAGATTTTACCTTTAACTACAAACCTTGTTTTTCCGTACATTAAAGAATGCTTTATAGGTGTCATATAATGACCTTCCAATTGTGCTCATCTGGGCACAAAGTTGTAACAGTAGGTTGAGGGTTTCAACACACTGTTGATATATGTTTTCTGCTGTTTGAATAAAATTTGCCCAAATTATTTTTGAGAAGCTGTAGCTCCATGTGCTCATACTTTTGCTCAGCTGTGGGACGAGGAGAGTTCAGAAATCAAGAGTTAATGCTGATTTATAGGTTTGTTAGCCACTCTTATTCTCCAAGTAGGTTGCTAGCTCAAAAAAGTGCATTATAAAGGTTGAAGCCTGAACAAAAGCCAGGCTGTAACAATAACCGGGCCTGGGAAGCTTCCCCTGCAAGTCCTCAGGCAGAGGAGAGATTTCCCCATCAGCAAGAAACCATTGCTACTTCTCCATTTTGATATAGTGCACTTTCCTTTCCTGCTTCTCTTAAATACACTGTTCACCATTAAATCATACTTCCTGGTAACTACAGTACCTACACAAACAGAGAATGCTTAAGGATGTGGAGACTTGATTTCTACCAGCTGTTATGGGTGCATGAAGTCAATGAAATGAATCACGTTCTCTGTCTTGCTGCAGGATGTACTGAAGTATTTTCCTTCACTTACAAATAAGTGGACCATAAATAAGATTCACAAATAACAAAGCTGGAGAGGGCAACAGAACAATCTTTTTCTTATTGTTTTATTTTATATCATGATATTGTGTTTATTTTTTTCATGTTTCTGTTTTCCTGTGGGATAGAATGGGGAAACATAATCAAGTGTAATTCAAGAGGGGAACTAATCCTTGGATTTGAGCCATGCAGCTGAATTCATCCTTAGCTCTGGAGCAGCATTTTCATTGTTAATAACATGAGCAGAACCCTTCACATCAATTACTGCCTTTTAGTGACTGTTGGGCCACCTATTACTCTGTATCTTCTATTGCTTTTGGAAAAAAAATAAAAAACTCACTGCAGGAGATCTGCACTGTGTATCTTAATGCATATTTTTTTCCTTCATTTTCTGAGTTTCCATTTTTAAAACTATTTCACAGGATCTCGTATTACTGCAATGCTGGCACAGTTGTGGTGCTAACATATGTCTCTTAAATGGAGGAACAATGTGCACACTCCAAAAAGCAAAGGAAATAGAAATCTTCAGGAGCAGATGAATAGCATTATGAAACACTCTTTCAGAAATGAAAGAGCAAATTCTTAATGGACACCTTGTGCAGCCAGATGTATGCAGGCAAGTATTTCAGCTCTCCTCTGTAGGGCACTCATGCTGAGTGTGTGTGTGTGACACATTCTAATAGTTGAAATGTTGTAATTCTTTACCTCAGAAATACTGAATTTGGTTGCTTGTTGAGCATTCACAGCATGTTGTTGTTGCTAGGTAAGCTTGTAGATGTTTTGGCAAGGAGAATGTAGGGAGTTAAGTACCATAAGGGAAAAATAGAATCATAGAATATCCGGAGCTGGAAGGGACACATAGAGATCATTTGAGTCAAACTCCTGACTCCACACAGCACCACCCAAAATCCAAACTCTGTGTCTGAGAGCATTGTGCAAATACTCCTTCAGCTCCAGCACTGGGGCTGTGCCTACCGCCCTGTGCATCCCATTCCATGCCCACCACCCTCTGGTGCAGACCCTTTCCCTGACTCCCAGCTGCCCCTCCTATGACACAGCTCCATGCAGCTCCCTCGGTCCCTGCTGCTGTCACACAGAGCAGAGCTCAGCACTGCCCTCCACTCCCCTCATTAGGAGGCTCATATGTGCCTCCATACGTTTTCTGTTTGCGAGTCTGGAGCCAAAGATTGAAGATGAAACATCTTGTTCATGATGTTTTGGCCCTTGCTGTAGATTTCCATGTGTGAAAGCCCAGACTGGCCATTGCTGTCCCAGACAGAGATAGGGTCTGGCAGTAGAACAAGCACAGCACCACATTACTCAATGTTGCAGGTGGCTGGTGGGCAATGAGTGCTGGGACCTAGCAGGAGAGAAAGATGGAGCTTTCCCAACACATCCAGGTGTTCCCCCAGGCTCTGCTTTCCTACTTTGCTCAGAGCAAATAAAAGACAGAAGAGTGAACAGTAAACATACTGTGAGAGATTTTGCTTTTATTTCAGCTGTCTTGAACAATGTCTTTCTTGCAAAGGACAAGTGAAGCACTTTGCGGGCAAGGACCGTAACAGGAGTATAGCAGCAGTTACAAAGAAATCTCTGCTTTTGAAGTTATCAGATTTGGATTTGGAAATCATTGAGAGTTAAAAAATATGCACTGAATGGAAACACTTTACACTTCTCAGAGTAGAAAGGTATGTTTAAACTATTAAATAATTAAAAAAAAAGGCTGTCAAGCAATACAAATCCCATTTTCTGTTAAAACTTGAAGTTTTTTTTTTTCTACAATCTTACTGAAAATTGAATTTTGCATGATAATTTGGGATTTTAATTAAAATTATTATAAAATTAAAAATCTATATAGAACTCCAGTCTATAATTTGGTGTTCAGTATGTTGGAAAATATTTTCAAGTTACCTTTTATCTGATAAATAGAAAGATTAAGACAGTACTGGAGAAAGACATTGTATCAAGGGATTAAAAAATAGATGTTTTTATTGTTTGTCTCTTTTGGGTTAGTGTCCCAGAATTACATGATATGAATTGACTAGACAGTCAATATTTCCATGAAGTAGGAGGTATTTATAACAATATTGCTGTTACAGGGGAAGATACAGTAAAGTAATGCAACTCTAACTTGTCTTACTATGCTTTGCACTGCTGTGACCCCTCATGACAATCCTCGTCTCTATCACAGGGAAGTTCCTTCTGCCATGCCCCCGTGAGGGCCACAAAGATGATCAGGGGACTGGAGCACCTACCCTACAAAGACAGGCTGAGGGAGCTGGGCTTGTTCAGCCTGGAGAAAAGAAGGCTGTGGGGTGACCTCTTTGCAGCATTTCAGTACCTAAAGGGAGCCTACAAACAGGAGGGGAGTCAACTCTTTCAAAGGATAGATAACAGCAGGACAAGGGGAAATGGTTTTACATTGAGGGAGGGAAGATTTAGGTTGGATGTCAGGGGGAAGATCTTTACAGAGAGAGTGGTGAGGTGCTGGAACAGGCTGCCCAGAGAGGTTGTGGATGCACTGTTCCTGTAGGTGTTCAAGACCAGATTGGATGGGGCCCTGGGCAGCCTGGTCTAGTATTAAATGGAGAGGTTGGTGTCCCTGCCCGTGGGAGGGGGGTTGGAGATTCATGATCCTTGAGGTCCCTTCCAACCCTGGCCATTCTGTGATTCTGTGATTCTGTGGTGAGCACACAGTGGTTTATAGACCAAGACATAGTGTGCAGCTCTTCGCATGCACCCTGCATCAGCATCACCACCACTTCAAGGTGAGCACAGTAGATGATTTCTCAAGTCTTGCACTCAATCCCTAATTACCTAAGCAGATTTTTTGTCCTCAATACTAGTGCTGATGGGAATCTGACATTCTCAAGAGAAAAGGTGCATAAAGCATTGTCTAATATGAATGCATGGCCAATACTGCAGAACACAGCTTCAAGTGAGCTGAGAAATAAGGTGCCAAGGAAACATAATCCAAATGAAGGCCAAGTACAAAGACATACTCTCATGTTCATTTTTCTTCTAAAGTGATAGTGATAATTATATATAAATATAAATATATTTATATATATATATATATTTTTTATATATATATATCACTATATAAATAGTGATAGTGATAATTTTGCTTCATTATTGTAGAAATAGAGAATAATGAGTGATGATTAGCAACAGCAGAAAAAGTGTAGCAAGTTTTGCTTTTGTAGTGCTTTCTTACCCATGCATTTCAAGTACTTGTCAAGCATATACATAACCACTTTAATGACAATAACTGTTGGCTTAAGTCATCTGGATTCCATTTGTGTAGCAAGTGGACCTTCTGTTGGTATTTACAGGCTGGCTGGAAACAGTAAGTTGCAAAGATTCATGAGAGAAAGAAAGAGAGGATGGGAGAGGTGTAAATGCATAGGGTAGTAGTGAGGCTTGAAGAGCTCTAGGAAACGAGTGTTAAGAGAAGTAAAAAGATATGAGAATTCACTGAGAATTAATGAAGAGATGACTAAGAGGAATCTGATAATCTTCTTTATATATACCAAAAAGTAGTTGAAGAGAGGGAAGAATAAACATGTCTTTCTGTCTGCTGTAAATTAGATAGGAATTATAAGTTCATACCACCTTCTGAAGAATATGATGAAATTCAAATATGAGGAAAATCTAATGGGCTTTAAGGATTGACAGGCATTAGAATATGTGTTTTGTTTTGGGAAGTGCTGAAATACCAATCAATATTGTGAGTGTCTGTGCCTTTAAGTACGGATTACAGGATATCTTTACAACCCTGTTTTAAAAAACTTGAATGTACAGAGGATCACTTCTGTACATAAGGTCGGTTCTGTTCTGGTAATACAACAAGATCTGACAATTCATGTAGATAGAATACTTGCAGTTTTACAGAAACTGAAGTTTTATAGATATAGATAAATGAAGCTGAAGTCCTGGTCACTTCAAAATTATTCCTTTATTAATTATTAAAAAAAAAATGTTTGACCTCTGGATAGCAGTAGGATTTTACAAACCTTTCAGGTGTTGCACTTGTAATTTACTGTGTCATCAAAATCCATGCACAATAATGTAGCCTTTATTCACATTCATTTTCACAGAACACAAAATCTGCTGACAATTTGAAAAGACAAATGTGAAAAGGATCAACAGTAAAGTAAACTTTTCCACGTTCTCCTCAGTGTGGCCTGAGCTGAACTGCTACATTGACAGTGAGATGCTGGGGCTGTGGTTAACTGCAGCATAGTGTTGCTATGAGAGGATGGCTTTCTCCACCACCCTTGCCCAGCACAGAAGTCCTAGTGGGGTGCTGAAGTACATATGCACATGCCACTTTGGACTAAAAGATGAAAGGAGCATATAGTCTCTTCATTCTGTGAGACACTTGAGTTGACTGAAACAAACATGCTCCTACCATGTTTCTGTTTTAAGAGAGCAGGAAAACCATGCATGGTTTTGAGGAAAATCTGATCATCCTGAGTAGAATACATGAGGAAAGATGGCCTTTGTGAACAACTTCCCCCATACCTCTTCCTTGCTAGTACTATTTCTTTTTATCCTATAGGTAGGGTTACTCATGCCCAACTCAGCATGCACAATGTGTGACTAAATTATGACATTATCTATGAACAGAGAGCAATGATGATAACAACCTTGATTATACTCATGACACAACATCAGTAGGCTAAAAGCCTCCTCTAGAGGCTCAGATTTGTTTCTAGCATGAAAAGGTTTCTCCATTCCCTGTCTATTTGAGGCCCATAAATCATAGTGTTATAAAGGATCAGCCACTGTTATTGAGAGGAGCAACTGTCTGATTGCTTTGGGCTTTGAGTTGCTAGGGTGCAGGAACATCCTTCTCCCGCTGCTCTCTGTGAGCCACAACCAGAAGTGAACTGCTGTCACCGAGATGAAGGGCTGCCTTCATCTGATCTCTACGTTACCAAATTACTCCAGTGCCACACTGTATTTTTATGTCAATACCTGTTTTATTTTTCGAAATTGAAAAAAATATAAGTACATTTTTCCCTGAATCCTTGATGCCCAGGGTAACCTAGCAACACCCGATCTTACGTGTCATGCCACAGCCTGCCACTCTGCTGCACATTCAAGCTAACAAGCAAGCAGGGTAGCATTTCACTTGCATATGATTCATTTAGACTCAAGGCTTTCCTTTAATTTCAGAAATGACAAAGATTCCTCCCTCCTCACACCTCATCCTTATTACCTCTTCCATATCCTCAACATATTAATGGAAAAAAAAATATATATGGTCAGTAATGGTTTTATTCTCTTTCTTTTGGGCAACCCTAATTGTCCAAAGGCTCTCGGTGTTCACTGGAGCTGAATAGCTGAAGCTATTTGCATGGGATTTGTAGCCTGCAGCACCTTCCAAACTGATAATCACTGGAAATATGAGAATATATCCAGAAGCATATCATGCAAAATAAAGAAGCTCAAAATGTACCTGTGGAAAAAGTCTTTTGGGAAAAAAAACCTTTTAATACATGGAGAGCTCTAAAGCGTGGAACAAGAGCACTGCACACCTTCTCCCTGATGGCAAGGTGTGTGGGTGAGCTCCTCCCAAAGTACTGCTTGTCTCCCTTGGTCTTCCACGGCTGAGGGCCCTTCTCCATCTGTGTGAGATGTCCTCAAGGCTGATGAGAGGGAGAGGGGTGCCCACTTTGCTTCATACCTTGTGGGTGTCCTGATGGGTTTTAGGGTGCTGGAAGGTTGGTGTTTGGGTCTGCAGCAAGGGTGATGAGAGAACAGAATTAGCATGGTCTCTCAAAGTTTATATATCACTTGAAGTTGAAAATTTCTACTGGGCTTGGACAACATTTACCTCTGAAGTAGCTGCTGGAGAATATGAGTAAGAGTACAACTAATTCAGAAGGGGGATAAGAGCATTTTTTTTTGCATCAGCAACTTTGCTGATGACACCAAGCTGAGTGGTGCAGTTGACACGGTTGAAGGAAGGGATGCCATTCAGAGGGACCTCGAGAGGCTAGAAAGGTGGGCCCGGATGGACCTGTTGAGGTTCAACACGGCAAAGTGCAGAGTTTTGCACTTGGGCTGGAATCCCAGGCATCCCTACAGACTGGAAGGAGCAGTTCTTGAGAGCAGCCCTGTGGAGAAGGACCTGGGGGTCTTGATAGATGAAAAACTTAACATGAGCCAGCAGTGTGCCCTTGTGGCTCGGAAGGGAAATGGTATCCTGGGCTCCATCAAAAGAGGGGTGGCCAGCAGGGACAGGGAGGTGATTGTCCCCCTCTTCTCTGCTCTTGTGAGGCCCCATCTGGAGTACTGCGTCCAAGTGTGGAGCCCCCAGTACAAAAAAGACAGGGAGCTGTTGGAGAGGATCCAGAGGAGGACCACGAAGATGATCAGGGGACTGGAGCACCTCCCCTATGAGGACAGACTGAGGGAGCTGGGCTTGTTCAGCCTGGAGAAAAGAAGGCTGCGGGGTGACCTCAGCCTTCAATTGCAGCTTTTCAATATCTAAAGGGAACCTACAAACAGGAGAGGAATCAACTCTTTGAAAGGGTTGATAATGGCAGGACAAGGGGAAATGGTTTTAAGTTGAGGGAGGGAAGATTTAGGTTGGATGTCAGGGGGAAGATCTTTTCAGAGAGAGTGGTGAGGTGCTGGAACAGGCTGCCCAGAGAGGCTGTGGATGCCCCGTCCCTGGAGGTGTTCAAGGCCAGATTGGATCCCTGAGCAGCCTGGTCTAGTATCAAATGGGAAGGTTGGTGGCCCTGCATGTGGCAGGGGGGTTAGAGATTCATGATCCTTCTAACCCTGGCCATTCTGTGATTCTGTGATTTTACAGGCAGATGTTCAAGGGATCTTCCAGTGGCATAAGGAACCATGCTGTTTCTTTAAACCAATAGGTGGTAATTTTGACTGAAGGTATGGCTTAAATATTTTATTTTGTTTTGTACTTAACAAACCTTCTATGTGGTTCTTGGTTTTTGAATTTTTAATTCAATAGCTTTTTGTTATTGTTATTGCTATTGTTCATTTTTTTCCCTTACTGCAGGTCTCATTTCAGTAATTGTTCAGTATAAATACAAGACAACCAGCATGACTTCACCAAGGGCAAGTAATTCCTGAGCAACCTGGTGGCCTTCTATGATGGTATACCTGCATCAGTAGACAAGGGAAGAACCACTAATGTCTTCTATCTGGACTTCTGTAAGCCCTTTGACATGGTCCCTCCTAACATCCTTCTTTCCAAATTGGAAAGTTATGGATTTGAGATGAGGAACTTGTTGAAAGATCATACACAGAGAGTGGTGGTCAAGGGCTCAATGTCCAGGTGGAGATCAGTGACAAATGGTGTCCCTCAGGGGTCAGTACTGGGACCAATGCTCTTTAATATTTTCATCAATGACACTGATGGTGGATTAGGGTTAGGGTGGTTTAGGTTAGTGCACCCTCAGCAAGTCTGAGGATGACTCCAAGTTATGTGTTGCAGTTGATGTACCTGAGGGACAAGATGTCATACAGAGAAACCTAGACAGTGAGCCCAACAGAAGTTAATGAAATTCAACAAACCCAAGCATGAAGTCTTGTACCTGGGTTGAGGCAACGCCCACTATCAATACAACCTGGAGGATGTGATTCTGTTTTTTCATAACATAAATTTAAGGGTGGAGCACAGCCCTGATGAAAAGGACTGGGGGATACTGGTGGATGGCAAGATGGACATGAGTCAGCAGTGTGCCCTCACAGCCCAGAAAGCCAAACATATCCTGGGCTGATTCAAAAGAAGTATGGCCAGCAGGGCGAGGGAGGCGATCCTGCCCTCTACTCTGTGCTGGTGAGACTTCACCTAGAGTACTGCATCCAGATGTGGAGTCCTCAGTACAGGAGAGACTTAGACCTGTTGGAGCACGTCCAGATGAGGGCCACAAAAATTGTGCAAGGGATGGAACAGCTCTCCTATGAGGACAGTCTGAGAGAACTGGTGCTGTTCAGCCTCGAGAAGAGAAGGCTCTGGGGAGACCTGGTAGCATCCTGTCAGTACCTAAAGGGGGTCTATAAGAACAGACTCTTCAACAGGGTCTCTTGTGACAGGACAAAAGGAAATGATTGCAAACTAAAAGAGGGAAAGAAGGAAAGGAAAGGAAAGGAAAGGAAAGGAAAGGAAAGGGAAGGGAAGGGAAGGGAAGGGAAGGGAAGGGAAGGGAAGGGAAGGGAAGGGAAGGGAAGGGAAGGGAAGGGAAGGGAAGGGAAGGGAAGGGAAGGGAAGGGAAGGGAAGGGAAGGGAAGGGAAGGGAAGGGAAGGGAAGGGAAGGGAAGGGAAGGGAAGGGAAGGGAAGGGAAGGGAAGGGAAGGGAAGGGAAGGGAAGGGAAGGGAAGGGAAGGGAAGGGAAGGGAAGGGAAGGGAAGGGAAGGGAAGGGAAGGGAAGGGAAGGGAAGGGAAGGGAAGGGAAGAAGGAAAATTTAAAAGGAATTCTTTTTGGCTTTTGAAAGATCTCGAATATTTGAGAATGTTGAGGATGCAGAGGTTCCTGTGCTGATACTTTCAGAGAAGAGTGAACTCTAAAGTAGCACATGCTGAAAAAAGCATTTGTGTGTGCAGCAAAGTTCCATGAAGGTACAAACAGAGCACAGCCAAGACCATGCAGAGAGGTGTCTCTTGTTGAAGTGGAACTCACTGACTGTGGCACTGGGGCTGCTGCTGCCAAAGGGAGGATACGTATACAGCAGTGTGTGCACTTGTGCAACTGCAGTCCTCCTGATCAGGAAATCCTTAGAACACTTGGTCAGAAAACATATATCACCCGCCCACCTTTCTTATCTTCCTCCTTCTCTTTCCCTTTCAAAGCCTATCTTTCTTTCATTTCTTTTTCCTTCCTCTTTCCCTCCCTCCCTCCCTCCCTCCCTTCCTGGGACCAACTTTGTGATGTGGGTTGCATAAATCCCATGGGGAGATGTGTTGTGGGCTCACTCAGGGATGCGGATGTGCCTGGCATCCACCTGCTTGAAATAAAAAATAAACACAGGAAAAGAAAATAAACAAAGAAAAGAAACCATGGGGTTGAACCAAATCAAAACATTTTTGCCCAGCTGGATACTTTTGTTTGAAGAATAACTACAGATGAGTAAGGTAAGAGATAGTCTTCAGGACAGCTTTACATTCCTTGGAAACAAAGATTTTCAGGCATGTCTGTAAAGCTTTTGGAATCAGCCTTCACTCTGCAAAGTCCATCCAGAGACACCTAGAAGGGGATGACTCACATGAAGAATCATTGACACTGTCACTTCACTGGCAGCTCTAAAGATGGAAGAGAAGAGAACGATTCAACTGTGTTGGATGAAACAAAATATTTTTATATCCTACTACACATGAGAAAGTATGACAAGCTTGTAGAAAGCTGCCCAGTGAGCTTCTGCAGGCTGTATTTTGTCATGCAGCTCCACTGAAGTAAATAGTGAGTTTCAAGACAAGAGAGATCTGACGTGTGTGAGAGTGTCTGAGCATCACTGGCTGGTGTGCCAAAGCACAGGACAACCTGTGGTCTCCACAGGGAATGGGGAAGCAGTGTCTCTACCCCATGGATGCATTTCTTCTCTTTACCGCTGAATGTTGATTTCTCTGTGATCTGTTAATAATTAATTCAATAATTTTATTTCTCATCAAGCCTTACATTCAGAAGAGAGAAAGCCATTCCTTGGAAAGAAAAAGCTCAAATGCTGCTCACATTTGTTCACCCACCTGTACCCTCCAGTCTTCTTCACCACACCGCAGGGAGAGTTCCTAGCATTAAATGGTTCATTAAGTGGGAGATATGGGCTCCCTTCCAGTGAAAAGAGAAGAGATACAGTATTAAGCAAATCCAGTATTTTTTGTGTAGACAAGGTCTAGGTAACATGTTACAGGGGAAATAAAATATAGTGCAATTTGACTCATTTAGACATTCTGCTCACCAGAAATTGAGGTCTTGAAAAATTCTCAAGCAACTTAGTACACCTGCAAAATGATATGAGTCTTTTCTCTGTGTTTGAAACTAGGGCAAACTATACCCATGTGTATACTGAGAAGTCTTTGCAGGTGGATGTGCTAGTTCAGCTTTTGACTGCTGAATCTTGGGTACTGAATTAATGGCTTTGAGATTTAGTAACTCACAGCAGTAGTTTTCTTATCTTTCACACCGTTTTACATTGCGAGGCAGAAGCAACTGGGCAGCAGACTTTAAAACAAGCTCACACAGAACGTTACTGTTTGTTGTACCTCATTTTGTTAGGAAGGCAACTAAAATGAAAATCACTCATTTCCTAAAGAATAAAACATGCACTAGTAAAATAATAAAAATAACAAAAATAACAATAAATAGTTAATCAGTTTCTGTCAATCTCAAACCAAGTAATGCTGTTACTCCTAAAATGCGTTGACCCTCTCTATTTTCTGTGTGTGTTTCACAGTATTTACCAGAAAAATCTTGCGCAAAAACTTGGTCGAGCAGTAAGAAATTATACAATGACTGCTGCAACATAGCTTTTGTTAGTTATATTAATTGCTATTTAACATTTATGAAATGTGGGATGCATTGCTTTTCTGTCCACCTTTCCCAGTGTAAATTTTTTTTTCTTTTTTGATTAATCCGCGTATATCCCCTAAACAATCTCCACACACTAGGTAGCAACGAGTATAAAACCCATATTGAGGTGCTGGATTATTTCCTACCATTTAAAACTCACTCCTTTCATGTTTTCTTGTCGCTTTAGATCTCCTGTTCGGCTGCAGTGCCTGCTAGCAGTGAAACCATCTGCTTCCTGAACTGAAGCACAGCCACAAGTAAAGGAAGCTTTTGCACACTGCCAGTGCCATCATGGCACACATGCTCCTGCCCTGGTGCAAACTCTGGAAGACATCCGTTTCACATGCAGTTTGCCTCTGTGCCATCCATTTGGTTCTATATTTGCAATTTTTATGTGTTATCAGTATGGATCACATGTTGGAAACAACACTCATGTTAGATTTTATAAAGGGATTGAATCTGAAATGCTGAGATGTGGCAGCTTCACTTCAAAAGTATGCATATATATCATATATGCCTTTTATATGAAGTTTTCACTCCCAGTTTTCTAGGAAGTAATACCTTTCATTTTTACTTCATTAAATTTCCTTCCTACTTATCTGTGTATACACACTTCTTGAATTCCTAAAAACATGTGCCATTTTAATAATTCAGTCTGATTCTTGGCTTTCTGGTTTTATACATATCTTCTGTTTTTTGTTTGTTTGTTTTTTAAATTTTCTTCTTCTGGTTTCTTTCCTTTCAAACTTTTCTGTTCATTTGGTTTAGTGAGAAGTACTGGCGGTAGGAGGACAGTTGGACTAGATAATCTTAGAGGTCTTTTCCAAATTTAATATTCTATGATTGCACGATTCTATGTGTGACTGGTATATATGTATTTCATTTCATTTATATTATTCAGGGTTAATACCTTGAATAGTCCTGAAGCCTTTTGCTGATCTGACCAGAATATGCTGAGTTTCTCCCATTTTACCTGCATCTGTACATAATTTTGTACAATACCTTGCAGAATGAAAGTCTATGATGTCACCTTTTGGCCACTGCTCTCTTTTGAGCATCTTTATTATGTATTTCCCAGGCAAACTTCACTAACTTGCATCTCTGCATGAGAATCAAATGACTGAACGCTGTTCATTGGTGAGTAAATCTGATACAAGTAAAGAAAAGGAAAGATAAAGAATCATAAAATGCACTTTGTCTAACTGAGTTTTGCATCTATATTCTTCCAGTGTATGGTAGGATGGGACATGGATTTCAGAAAATACAATAGAAATAACTGTTCTAGTAGTACACTGTGGCTTCCACTATTCAGTCTTTCCTAAGAGCTGGACAGAGATGACCATGTCTCCTGTGGAGCATAAAATGAATCTGAGCAAACCTGGGCTATTGGTAAGATTCAGCTGTGCAGAAACCTGACTCAAGGACTACTTGAAAAGGGAAAGAAATGTATTGCATCGCTTCTTTTTCTTTTTAAAAAATGAAATATAAGGGCGGTCTAATGGAAGAATTTTAGAAGGAAATGTTTCTTTTTGGACTTTATTTAGGCTATAAATTCAAAATCCAGGCCTATCTTACCTCATGTTAGATAACTCCTCTTTAGCCTGGGAAATTCATAGCACTATCATATAGGAAGGACCAGTGGTGCCTGATTATTGGACAGAAGGAGTTATCTCTACTACGCTGTTTAACATTTTTTCTTTGCTTGCCTTTTTTCTAAGTTACTTAAGGTGAGTGCATTAGAAACATCTGGGTATAGCAATGATCTTTGTTAAGATTGACCACTTTCGGCCCTTTAAGTTTTGTGTCATGCAGACTGCATCACTGAAATTTCCTTCCAGGAAAGCCAGAGAAGCTGGAGCTTCTTGCATCTCCATGTGAGTTGAGGATGAAAGAGAGGAACAAGAAGGAAGGTAAGAGGCAGCTTTTTTCACGCAATATATTTTAGAAAGGTCATTTCTGATGCAGAGTAGTTTGAAAAGACCAAGGTGTTAGTATTGATTCAAATGTAAAACAGTGTATTTTTAATTTCCTGTGAATATTTCTCCAAAGAAAATTGAGAATAAGATGGAGAATACTGTAAAACTGTGTTTGTTGCAGTTCTGATATTCAGATAGTGAGACAGACTTAACTCAGGGAACTGTTCTATGTGTTTTCAGCAGTGACTTTTTCCAGTAAAACTGTCAGTTTTATAACACAATCATGATTTCAAAACACAGCAATGCAACATTCTGGCTGAAATCAAAGACAGACTACGTATTTAATATATATATTTTCAAGCCTTAATAGTAAAGCTGGTTGTTGGTCTTTTTCTAGAACTTTGGAAATGAAACCACAGTAATGATGTCAGAAGGAAAAAAGAGCAATGCCTAAGGAAGAGCCAGTTTCTTTAGGTCTCCTTGTGAAAAATGGAGTTCTTTCCAATAGCCAGTTTTTAGCTCCTCTGCAGATTTCTGGTGTGGATGTAGGATGATCCTAGCAGCTAGAATGGATCAGTGCAGGAGTATGCCTGGCACTTAAACAACATTTTTATTATTACATTTCCCCCACTTACAGACAAATCAATTATCATTTATATAAAGTCTCTATGTCTAACCACTCACAGTAGTTTAATATGATGATTATCTAAGATCAATGGAGCAATCATTCTACCTTCCTTCTCAGATTGGAATGACTAATTTTTCTGTGCATTTGTAAGTATGAGGTAAATTAATAATAATTATTATTCTAGTAAAAGACTTTGATGTATTACTTTTCTTTTTGGCTGGATGTGATTTATTCAGAAAGAAGCTTCACCCTACAAAGAGCAAATAGCTGTTTGGGTGATGAAACTGCTATATGCAAACAGAATGTTTTGATAGCCAGCCTCTCGATTCTAGAGGTGAGATATGTACTTTCCAGAGGCAGTGAGTAGCAAGTTTCTGGTTCATTCTCCAAGCAATCATTTTTAGATAATGTAATGACCTACCTAAAAGGTTCAGCCTTTGGGGCACGAGTGGCAATGAGGCCAGTTTCACATGGCATTTAGGTATTAATCTAGTATACTAGCAGTCATTTTCCTGGTCAAATGAGGAGGTTGCACAATGATAGTTTAAGGACTGAACCAGGGAGTCTGATATTATTTTTAAATTCTGTGGGAGGATGCTGCACTTGCGAACGTGCCGCCTGGGTCTTCTGAAACTTGGGTCTTTGGGAATACGTTGGCTTAAATCTGTAACTTTCTGGCCCTAACGAGGGAGGACATTTCAAGTCTCTATACAACACTGTGCTGCGGGGGCAGGCCACAAAGGACATATCTCTGTCTGCTGGGTGAGAGACTGAGTGTGGTGCTAACGAAGAGGATTGTCTGTTAAAATATCAGGCAGTCTTTGTGCCTGCTGCTTAATGACTGATATTTTTCTTCTGTGTAGCACTTTCCAAATGAAGAGTGGGAGTGGGTCACTGCCCTAATTGTAGCAGGTGTGAGAGTGGGTTGTGAGACTGCCCTCCCCAGCCCCTGCTTCCAAAGGCTTGGAAATGAGCAGCACTTGCAGTCACAGTGATGTGGATCTTGGAATCAGACTGAGGATTATTCTCATGTATTTTTCAAACCTCAAATATGCTCTTCCCTGTCAGAGATGTTTGCTCTTTCATTAGCTTATACAAAATACCTTGTGACAGTTAAAACAAACATCCATTTAAAGCTTTTAAACAGTACTTTTTCTATCCTACTGAATCATCCAGAAATTTAATTACATTTCATCACTGGCCCAAATGCGCAGTGCTTCTTATCTAGCTGCTATAATCCAACAAGAGAGAGCTGAGATTTTCAAAAGAAGCAGGCAAAAGAAAAGTCATGTGCAGCTAAAGTAGTTATGTGTTCCTGGATAAAAACAGGTGATAGTGCTATCTTGTTCATCCTGGTCTTAAGAAGCGATGGTTTGAGTATATTCAGAATGGAAGATTCCCCTCTCCAAGCAGACAAGAAGACCTTTAGTGCGTGGAGAGAGGCAGTCACATTAACCTGCAAGTGTGCCTAACTTGGGTCTAGGACTAAGAAGGGAGCTTACACAGGGACTTTCTCATCAGGAAGGTGCAGTCACTTTCTGAACAGAAATTTAAGTGGAAGTCTAATAAACTCCAGCTGCTTGCAGATATCACAGAAGGCTACAGAGAGTTTAAAGATCGATTCAAAGAGATCCTTACTGCGCCACCAGAGGAAGATAAAAAGAAGGAAAAGTACAATTCAGTTTGACTCAGAGACAAAAATTCTTGAAGATCACTGAATTGGATGGCATTTACTTTCCTGGCTAGAAGATGTCAGATGGAAAGGAAAGTTTTTAACAATAAAGTTTCAGTATAGAAAGATTCTGAAGCACGGCCACAAAGACAGAGGCAGAGCAGCATTTAAGTGGCATGCACTGAGAAGAGAAAAAAGAGCTTCTGCTTAGGGGTGGGTGTGTGTGCAAAGCTGAAGTTACATGCCTCCACAATTCATGTATGAAGTTAACAAGGGGTTACTGAAGAACACACTTGAGTTGCTAAAGAGCATGGGACACCTCTTATCTAGGAGATGTGCAACCCTTCACAAGAGATAAATTTAAATCCTCAAAAGCTCTGTAGCTGAAGGAAAGCAATTGCATCTATATGTTATTTACTCTGAAAAAATATCACAAATGCTGATTGTTACTTGACCTTCATTTGTCTGTTTGACTAATCAATGGGAAGCAACTGATTGAAAAGATAATGTCACATGTTGTGGGAATGGAAAATCTTTTGTTTCTTCATTTGTTTACAATAGGGTATTCCTTTATGGATGAGCTTCAGTAAGTTGCAATTCCATGTTTGTCTGTGTCTGAGAAGTGTCAGAAGGTTGACTCTGACTTTTTTAGAGAATGTGTTGTTTGCATTTTTCTAGTGTCTCAAAAAACATTCTTCACTGTGGTGTGTGTGGATCAGAACAGAAATAATCTGTTGTTCAGAAGAAGCCTATGGCTATCTCACTACAATTTGAACACTACAATTTGAACAGCATTGAAGGATTTCTGTGAATGATGGTCAATCCACAGTTCTGCTGCGGCCTTGATATATTTCTCTTGCTGAGCTGCAACTGTAGATTATTGATGACATTGCAACTGTAATTTTTATAAACGGATGTACAAAACATAGATAGAAAATGTATTATGGTGTCATGGTAAGGTGGCTGGCATGTAAAAGAAAAAAAAATTCAGCACACACACTGAGTTGTACAGTAAGAACCGTATATGTATAAGAACTTGGATATGTTTTTCATTTAAAAATTGCTATAAAATGAAATGAGAAAGTGAAATATCATCAGTGATATTGGATGCCTGGGTCATTCCTAAAACTGGGTGGGTGAAATAATTGGGATTTTGGAGGAGATAGTGAGGACAAATGTGCCTTCTGCAACTGAGAAACTTCATGGAAAGGTGCATATTAATCATCTGATTAACATGCTGAAATACCCAGAAATCTGACCTCAAGTCTTAGCCTGATATTCCCAGAGATATGAAGCATGCCTGTGATAACTCAAATTTTATGTAAGCCTGAGAGTTTTGTGAATGAAAGTATGGTTAATTGTAGTTAAGTTGTTCATGCATATATATCCCTTTTCTCTACAAATATTTATAATTGTATTAATACCACTATATCTACAATGTTGCTGAATAGTTTGTGAACAGTTTTTGTCCAGAACATATTTTGTATATTTTATATTTTGTACTAACCAGGGCAGAATTATTGCTGTTCATCCTTGCCACTGTGGTGACAAGAAGGGTACACCATCTGGAAGAAACCATGGTGAGAAAGTTTGAGCTGACATCTTTTTTTAATGAAATAATTGCTTATTATAGCAGACTGAAAAAATTATGGAACAGCTGATATATCTGAAATAAATAACACTGATGAAGCTTTTTGTTTCTGTGAAAACAAAGAAGCTCCAAGTCTGTGGCAAGTATATGCCTTACATTTAATACATTGAATGCAGACAATTGATGCTTTCCAAATACAGACTGCCAAGTGCACAAAGAGCAAAGTTTAGTCAAAGTTCATCCTCAGGTCATGCACTTAGAGTGGCCATCAATCTGGAAAACCTCTCAGTAACCTCCACATACTTCCAGACAAGATCTGGGGTCCTTTGTGTCCTGATTAGAGCATGCAACAGTTAATTTGTTTTAAATAGGAAATTAAACAGTCGTGTAAAGTGTTATATGAGGGTCATAAAATGGTTCTTGAGGTGTATTGGTGAGGTCTGCTTGGGATTCTGACTCTGCATCTTGCTGCAACAAAGAGGAGCAGAATAACTGAAGAAAATAATTGCAACCTCTTCTTAATGAAAAAATAACAAGAGAAGAAGTCTTGAGAAAGTGCTAAATTCACTACAAGGATCTTTAAATGGTTTAATTCTTGGAGACACTGTCCCTGTGTGATGAGGCCATGAAGAACTTGTGTGCCTCTGACAGTGCAAAAAGCACTGCTGGGTCAGGCTGCTAACAGGAGACAGTGAAAGAGCTCCTCAATACCAAACACATTAAAAAAGATAACTTGTTAGAAGGTGGTGGAAGGTGTCCTCCCCACTACACTGAGTAGCATGGTGATAGCAGATATGAGGCAGGTGAGAGGACTGTCATAGTAAAATAAAGACAAGGATTGATAGTGTTTTAACGTACGTTAACCTGGGGAAGAAACAATAACTTAAAAGCAGATGTTAAGATGAAACAAAAATAAGTCTAATGCTGGTAATAAGTGACAAACAAACCTCTGGAAATGTGGTGATTTGATTCTCTCAGAGCTTTTCAAATTCCTCAAATCTCTCTTACCTACAACTTGGGCTTCCTTTTTCTCTTGATAGTAAAATGCAGTTGGATTCCTCTGAAAAAAGTTCGTTCTTTTTCGGTACTTTCCATCTCATAGGTGATGGAAACATCAAGCAGAGCAGCTTAAGTGAAGTTTACATAGTTTATCTTTTTATAGAGGGAGATTACCTTTTTATTTTTTAAAATATTGCATTCAAATCAATGGTTGCAGCTCTGTGATAGTAAGACAAGTTTTTTTTACTATTATTCATATGTTATTTTGCTGTTTTCTGAGCAGTCACTTCTAACAGTTCTTGAGTAAAACACAGCAACTTTTGAAGAACACCAGGTATGTCAGATGTTTCCAGAGGTGAACTCTGCAGTGTGACCTGATGGGACATCATTGTAGGAATAAATGGCAGGTATGCATAATTCAAAGAGGTTACTGTAGACATGATGCTATGTAGGATGTGACAGAAGTTCTCGTGTGATTTCAATTAGTTAAGAAAAATTTCAGCAGAATTCTGCATGTAAATAAGCCACTGTGCAGGAACTCTGTCTGCTGTAATGGAAGGGATCTCATGTAACCTCACATTCATTCCACTTCCTTGCAGTTTACAGTCTGACAGGTACTGATGCAATAGTTCATAATTATGAACTTTCCATGAAAGAAAAGGAGTACCAAAACATTGAAGTTTTATTTGAACGTGAGGCTGTAGCAGATACGTTACTCTTTTCTTCTCTTTCATTCCTTAATGAGCTTTATCGGTGGAGAATTGAAAGGAAATTTCAACAATGTATGGAAGAGTTATGACTATTTATTACAAATAATGCATGCACACATGCACAATGATTTGCAGTTTGTTACAGCTGTGCACTACCACACATAATGTCACACATACAAGAATTTTGGGGAATTTTGTTAGTTATGCAAAACATTATCCAGGAGGTACATTGCAGAGGATTGTGTTCTGCGAGTTTGTTAGCTACTGATAGCAATTATTTTTCTGTTTTAAAGATCCTTGTCATCTGAGGTGTGTTAGCTGCCACATATGGCCAAAGAGACTTGTTATATCAGCAGCTAAATAAATGTCAACTAGTCAGAAAAAACAGTTCCCAAATCACCCACACACTTTCTGAAAAAAAAAAAAATCCTTCTTCAGAACAATTTAATGAGTACTCATTAAAAAATCCCTGTTTTATGGAAATCAGGATGCATATCAGGTTTATCGAAGTCTAGATTTTTTTCTAAATAATTCAAAGACCCCAAAGAGGACAGTTTATTCTATAGAGAATTTCATGTTGGATGCTTATTTGAGTTATTGAATCTAAAGAAACAGTTTTTTTTTTTTTTTTTTTTTTAATGTTAAACAAATATTATGGAGTTTTATTGTTTAATGTTAATTTGCAGTGATATACAATCACTGCAATTCGAGTACAAAGTAGAAATAAATACAAAAAGCAATTCGAGTCTCTAAGTAGAAATAAAAGGGTCTGCATGGTATTCCCAAGGTTGTAGCTTCAGTGAGGATTTCTCTGATGTCATGAACTGAAAGAGCTGAGCTCTTTAGTCATAGAAAAGTCAAGATGAAAATTATAGGCTTTGTACTGCACAAAAGGAGAGAGTTTATACATTAAGAGCCTTAAGTGGGCCATTTGTGATGATTACACCTTCTCCGAAGACACAAAATTCCAGAAAAAAATAGTTTTCATACCTACAAAAAGCATTTTTTTCTTTCATCTAGTTTTGCCATTTTCTCACTGAAGAAGATGTCACTTTGTGCTCAACCAAGAAGTCAGAAAGATTATTAAATTTAAACTCGGTCACAAAAAAAAAAAGCAAGACATTTGGAATACTGTAGCTTTTAATCTGGCTTGGATAAAATTTCAGCATCTTGTCACACCAATCCCATTATCCTCTGGCATCAGTGTTGTATGACATATCAGAAAATAATCATATAATCCTGGCAAAGACAAGACAGTGCTGAGATTACACTGAGTATACAGAAAGGTTGTCAAGCAATCACAGAGTATCATATTTTTCACAGAATATTGTATTTATCTGTTGCTGTTGGATCTTTAACCCAGAATGCCAAATGCATTCTGCAATGCACTGTAAACTTTACAGTTGGAAAAAAAACCTACAAAACCCAATAAAGCAAAACACAACAAAACAACTAGAAGCTCTGCAGAATCTTACTATGAGAGCAAGAGTAGCCTCCTGCTTGAATCAAATCTTGCTTTTCTGTTAATTTTAACAAATTTGATTTCAACAGTTGATTGAATATATATTATTCCAAAGACTGATTGAATAATTTGAGAAAAAACAAAATGATATGTAATTTTAGAAAATATAATCTATGTCTTTGTGCTCTCTTTCCTTGACAGAAAGATAAATTCCTGTGTGTATGTATATTTATCTGTTTAACAGAAAGCTGAAGTAAAACAAAACCAGAGCTATCTAATGAGCAGGCATCAGCTGAGGTTACTTAAATGCTACATACAAACAATTTTGAGAGACCTATTGGGGGCAGATTGGTGTGCACTGCCTTTTGTACAGAAATTTGATATTCAAATTAATAAAGTGTCTGCTGTATATTCAACACATTACATCTGTGGGAGATGTAATGCTCTATGCCTTTGTATTTTTGTGTATACAAGAGTTAGAAATTGCCTGATATGCAGCAGCACAATGTGCTAGCATTATACACCCGCATCACCTGACATCTTCTGCTCTTGAAGAGGAGGATTAACAATAACCAGTGACATTCTCAATACACCATTTCATAACAGAACATGTAACTTCCCGTTTTGATTAGGATAGAACATATTCATATCTGTAATTCCTTGCTTGTGTATATACAAATAAATTTAAACTCAATATATTTTATATTATATTCTATTAAAAAGTCCTTTTACATCATGGGTATAAAGCATACTTAAGTATCCAAGTCCTTGAATTCAATTCTTGATTGACCTTACTAATAATAGATTACTTACAGTTCTGTTAGTTCCTCTCTCTTTTTCAGTAACTTGTTACTTAACAGGTCTCTAAGAAGAGGATATTAAGTAGGGGACAACTTAATATGGGGAAAAACATTTTTTAAGAAGTTGAGATAAACAAATCTCTTAAAAGAAATTCTGTCACAGATTGTTCACTGTTTTCCTAACAGAGCAGCTATTTCCAATTGAAATCTAATTTTTTTTTTCCACAGTGGAGATAGGATTTTTGAACTTTCTTGGTTAGAATCATGGAAAAGTTTCAGGAGAATGCATTCATTTATAGAAATTTATAGCCAAGAAGGCCAAGGTCAATTCCAGCCACAAAATGCTAACTCAGTTGCCAATCATTTCAAACAATGAATGGTTTCCATCAGGGCTTGCACTATGTAATTTACTGAATATTTCAGACTATCCTTTGGCATCTTAATTTCTCCAGCAATTCTCCCATGTCAGAGGCAGAAGACTAGTTGTTCAGTTATTTATATTTCCAGAGTGAATTAACAAAAGCAGCCTTCATGGTTTTCTTCGGTGTTTCATAACATAGTCATGCCTGATTGGAAAAGAAGGTTTATATTGAATTGCCATTGAAAATAACGTTAGGATAATTTATGGAAAAGGAATTCACATAATGACTGCATTTGGTAAAGCTGCAAAATTGATTCACTGGTTTTGTAAGTTTGATATTCCCGAGGCCTTGGGATGAACTCACTGCTCTTCTGATGACATCTAATCCCTTACAAAAAATGTCCTACAAACATATTTCCAGCGTAGTTCCTGTTTTCCCCTAAGGAATAGCATGTTACAGAAAACAAACAAGTTGGAAGTTTGGAACAGTGAGTTATTGTGTGTTATCTGTTATTTTTATGTGAAAAATGTTTTTCCTTTTTCCCTCCAGTAAAGTCCAGGGCTGGACGGCATGAAGTGCTGGGCACGTGGCAAGGCTGCTAACTGTACACACATCTGTTTTCCACAGTGAGCACTTGGAAATTTCAAAGTATACAGCACTTGTCAGAATCTGCCCCTCTGCAATTGTGTTCCTAGATGTAAATATTTTATGGAAATGAATGCAAGGCAACACAAAGCATCAAATGAACATCTCATAGGTCTCCTGGAAGGATCTCAAGAGCTGTTATCAGCCTAGACACATCCACAAGTCATGGCTTTATTGTGAAGCAAGAAGTGCTTCAACAGGTGGAAAAAAACAGCTAATCACTACATCAATTAATATACTTAATTATTGGCTGTGAAAGGGCAACCTAAGATTGTTTGACAAGACAAATTTTGGAGATTATATGGAGAAACTAATAACCTACAAATAATCAGAGCAAGGCAAGAGTGACCTGATCTGTCTCTTTTTGAGCATCTTGTATTAGCCCAGAATAGAGCAGAAAAGCTTGTTTCTCTGAGTTACCTTGCACCTGGCCTCACAGCCTGCTACTTTCAACTATTTAATGCATACAATCATCTGCTACACAGTCAAGGGAAAGCACAATGAAGTGCTCGTGTAACAGTAGATTAACATCTCCTTTGGAATCTGTAGGAAATGAAAACAGCTTGCTGTTGTTGAGAATGAAAGACTATTGTTCTGCAAGAGCAAGAACCATTAAGCTAATTACACATTTGCATTGATCTGGTGAAAACTGACTGAAGTTATATTTATACAAGCCAGATGTAAACCAATTTAGATGTATTTACAGGAGTTTTCACTGGTTTAATTGATTTAAAACCAATTTCGTGCACAAACAAAGCCGTTTTTCCTTTTTCTTCTTTTTTACAGACTGAAAATTAAGTAATCATTTCAACTTGAGTTATGAGAGAGAACTGTACATTAAAAATGTGTATGTATTGCTATGTAGTCATGACTCTCATAACTACTACAATGTGTAATATTCTAGAAAGAAATCTCAAATTCAGACTTCTCAGGCAGGATTGGAATAAGGCGTTACTCTTATATGAGGGTGAAACTGCAATTCACTGCCATGCTTGTTTTATGCTGCTTATAGGGGAAAAAAAGAAAAAAGTTATGTTAAATTTTAAATTCCATATTAATATAATGGCGTAAGAGTAAAGTGATGTCATATTTATTTCTGATTAAAATTCTACAAGGACATTTGCCTAAAATGTGTTTCACTGTCACACTTGGGCCCAGTTATCTACTGGAATGCAGGGGCTTTCCTAGTAGAAATTACAGGAGGAGAAGGAAACACACCAAGCCTCTAAAACACATGCCAAAAGTTTCATGCTCTGTCAAAATATGAGGAATAGAGATATCAGTGTCAAAGAGACAGAATGGCAGGGACCCTGGTTCTGCAGCATAGCAGAGAAGTTAAGGGCCATTTTTGAGATATAAAGTGTGTCCATATATACATAGGCAAGTTCTTGAGCATGCACAGATGGAATAGAAGTACTAGGAGCGTGTGAAAAAAAAGTGAAATAATGCTGCAGACTTAGCAATGTAGACATGCTCTTGCAGAAAAGATAAGAGTCTGCAGAAACCAATACTTATCTTCTGGAGAAAAATAATTGACTCATATTACGTCAGTTTAGACAGCCGAGGTTTCCTCTATCTAAGGGTGGTTTGTTGCTTCTCCTTTAGAGCAAAGTTGCCTCCATAATACAAATACATAGAAATTTGTATTTTTCTTCGGTTTTCTTAAATAATTTTTATTTTTCATAAAATAAAATAAAATATACATAATTTACACTATTTAATTTTGCCTTAAGTCATATTTTATTTAACTCAATATTAAAAATTAATTTGCATGGCATAATTCAAAATAGCGATATAGGCAATTAAATAATTAAGCACTTGTTCAGAAATTTGACATATATTTTTTGATTACAAAGTTATGAAACATGATTTGATGAGTAATTTTCTGCCCCATTGCAAATGATTTCTTGATGAAGTGTACTGTAGCTAGTAAGACAGAATCCACTATTTTCGCCTCACCAGAACTGTGCGCAGGCTGAACTCATCATCATATCATACTTCAGGGTGACCTGATTACTCTTTGTAATGCCCTGAAAGGAAATTATGGTGAAGTGGGAGTTGGCCTCTTCTGCATAACTAGCAATAGAATGAGAGAGAATAGCCTCAGGCAGTACTGGGGAAGGTCCAGGTTGGAAATTAAGAAAAATTTTCTCCAGAAGAGTGATCAGGCACTGGAATGAGCTGCCCGGGGGGATGGTTGGGTCACTGTCCCTGGAGTTGTTCAAGAAATGTGGAGATGTTGTACCACGGGAAATGGTGAGGTCTTGCGAGGCCCCATCTGCAGTACTGCATCCAGGCTGGAGCTCCCAGCATAAGAAAGATGCGGAGCTCTTGGAATGGATCCAGAGGAGGGCCGCTAGGATGATCAGAGGGCTGGAGCACCTCTCCTATGAAAAAAAGTTGAGGGAACTGGGCTTGTTTAGCTTACAGAAGAGAAGGGTCTGGGGAGACCTCACTGTGATCTCCTGGTACATGAAGAGAGCGCATAAACAGGCTGGAGTACAACTGTTTATATGGATTGGTAGTGACAGGACAAGGGGGAATGGTTTTAAACTAAGACAGGAGGGGCTTAGGTATTAGGAGGATGGCTCTGGGCAGTCTGGTCTAGTGGTTGGCAACCCTGCCTGCAGCTGGAGGGTTGAAACTAGATGATCATTATTGTCCTTTTCAACCCAGGCCATTCTATGATTCTGTGGTTTAGTGAGGAAATATTAGTGATAGGTGGACAGTTGGACTGAATGGTATTGGAAGACTTTTGCAACCTTGGTTATTCTGTAAAATCTACATATCCTCTACGGTAATTCAGTCTATAAACTTAAAACCATCTGTTTCTACAGTTCCATTTTGCTGGTTCTTTTTCTTTGCAAGTATCTGCACAAGTTCTTCACTTGAGAAAGGTGAACTCTAGTCAATGAACTAAGTTCTCTTCTTTTGTTTCAGGGCTTTCTGGGAGCCTCAGGGATATGTGCCCTCAGACATGCTGACCTCTGCATTGGAGTAATGTGAGCTGCTGAAACTGTGGCACAGGCTGCTCTCTTCCAGGTATGCAGTCACAAAAATTAAATTAAAATACAAAACAAAAACAGAGAAACTTCTCAGTGTTAGATTTTTTCTTATTCTGTGGTCAACACAGATGCTTCCTGGCTGGAAAATTTTTGATTATAGGTGTTAATCAAAAGGCAGTCAACCTCCTGTAACTTGGAAACTTTCTTCTTATAGCACAAGAAGCAAAGACAAAGCCTGCAGATACTGGCAAATATTTTTATTCAGCTTCAGAGAATTTTTGCTCTGCTTTTCAGTTAATACTGAAATCTCAGTATTAAAAACATACTGCTTCACATTACTGATAGAATGCAGTAAAATGGAGACAGGAAGTTAGTCCTTAGGAATAAAATCAACCTTTAATATAAATTATGTAGTGGATGACCAAACCCCTTGTCTCTTGTCTAAGAAGAATGTGGCTCTTCTGTCATACTGCAGATGGGAAGGATTTAGAGGCTGTTTATACAAATTTTTACCCTTACATTTGCCTACTGCACTGAAAACTCATTGAGTCAGAGACTGCCTGCAGCTATGTGTTTGTACAGCATATAAAATGATAGGGTCTGAATCCTCGTCTGTTGCAAGGATGTAGACATAATAAACATCGTTGGTAATGGGAATTTTGTGCTGTAGCAAAAATTATCTGTAACAACAATTCCTCTGCCTAAGAAATTATACTGTAAGCAAGTAGAAAACCATATTCCTCAAAATTTGTGATTGATTTAATGAAACTGCACTTAGTCATTTTAAAATAGTGTCTGTGTTTGTGTAAGATTTGGCTGGAAATGTCAGAGAAAAATTCCCCATAATCAGTATTGTTTCCTTTCTTTGCAGTGTATGTGTTTATGCACATCTGTTCTCTTCCTGCTGTCATTATCTCATGGTGCTTTGGGCACTATCTCAGACAACTCACAGACAGAAAGATAAATAACACCAAGTGGGAGAGAAAAAGATGCAATCAAAATTTCGATGTAAGATCTCTTCTTTGGGGCATGTGAAAAGTCAAATTCACTTTCAGAAGGGCTAAAAAACTCCAAGATGTGTTCTATATCCATACTGTCACTCTCCATCTGCAAACACAGAAATGAAATTGTGCTTCAAACTTTATTCCAACTATAAAGGATCTTTATCAGTGATGGCAACTAATTCTGCTGTATTTCCTCTTCCTGGACTACTTTTATACAATCCTGCAGATGTGATGCTGGAAGTTCACAGCAAAAGTAGCATAATTCGGCACTGACCATGCACCGATTTTGTCATACCTGAACAAGAAAACAAGTGTGCTCTAACCCACTTTTATTCCACAACACCAGACCACAATTCAGAATCAATTTTATATGCCTCTCATTGTCTCTTTCTCTGATGTGACAACTAGACCACTAGGAATGACAATTATTCAAAGTGTGCACTGGTATTCAGGGGGAGATAGTTTCAAAACAAAGTCCCAGGACTGAACAAAGAGATAATGCATCATTCCATCACAGTGTTCTACCAGCATTATTCCCAGAGCTGTGCCACCACACAAGCCCATAACATTTTTCACCAGGAAATTAGGTTTTTAAACCTAGCATATGACAATGTGCTTAAGTCAAAAACAAACAAACAAACAAACAAACAAACAAACAAAAACCAACAAACCACAAACATGACAAAATAATCAAAAACCTCTGCCCCACCTGCCAAATTGTGCACATGACATCATCAGATATTCTGCACTTGTTTGCTGCCATTCAGACGAACCTGCCCTACAGCCTGAGCTTTGTGCTCCATCTCCCTTTACAGGGTCAGTGAGCTGGAAAATTACCACATGCTGCCACAGTTAGCTCAGCCAGGTCTTGTTATCATCGTTTCCAAGGAATTCATTCTTTCCATTATTTTACATATTGGGCAGACGTCCTTCCATGGAGGATACGGCTGCGCTAGCTGGAAGGGCCAAATGTTAATGGGTTGGTATTGTCGGCAGAATAGCAGCACAATACATGGGAAAATATACCCAGACAGCTCATTGACACTGGTTTAGGACCTTTAGACTTAAGGGTTAACATGTGAGGAGTATGTAAACAAGACTCCAATAAACAAGGAGTATCAGCTGTGTCCGTATTCATAATCCATAACTTTTTCTTCTCTTCCTCCCCCTAGAGCAGCATAATTCTTCAGATACATAGAGGCAAGAAAGTGGCATGGATGACCAGTGCCTTTCGCAGTACAGATCTGTAGGATGTGTGCAAGAAACCATACAAATAACCCTGATTTATAAGGAATATTATTGAACCTCTGGGTGAAACAAAGCAGTTTTATTTCAAGCCTGCTTTACTATCAGTGTGACTGATAACAGACCATGTGATTGTGGAAATTTAAAGCTTATGATTTGTGTATGTCATATCTGATGTGTAGAAATGAAGGCAGAGCATGCTTTTCTTTGCTGGGCATGGAATTTCAAGTAAATGGATTGCACTAATGGCAAATTTTATTTTCCTCTTAGGAAAATGAAAGTCCCAGCAGAAAATATATAGTAAATTTTGAATATTCAGGAAAAATAAAATCAGGATAAAGAATAATATGTTTGAGTTTTGTTGTTGCTCCCGAATGTTGATGGTGGGTTTTGTTGTTTCTCTCTTTTTCAGTTCAAACTCTTTTCTCAGTGTTTTCTCATGCATCCACTTGATGTCAGCAAATTTACAGAGTTTGGATTCAAGTAGGAGGATCTCCTTCATGGGGCAGCTCTGCTGATCTCATCTGTGTTCACCCATGTCCAGCCCAGTGCCAATGGAAGGAGGACCAAGCTTGTAGGAATGGAGATTGGTAGGGTATCTCCAGACAGGATGTGTCCCTGCCATCAGCAGTGATAATGTTTCAGGTACCCCACTCATGTTGGAAAGAGTTGTTCAGCTCCTTTAATTTGAATGGATACATGTGAATAACACTAAAACATTCCATGCAAACAAGTCACAAAAACATCCATGCCAAAAGGGATGTACTTCAAAAACTGCTTAAAAATTAATCCCAAAGCAAGAGTGTCTGCAAGTGCCTGGGACTTAATTGTCAGATCTGAATATGACTCTGATGTCAGACTGGTGATGAGGAAGGAAGAAATTGGACTTGGCAGTCACTGTCCACTGCTCACACTTTGGGTACTGAGTCTTTTCCTTCATTATTTTTTTGTCTATGAACAACAAATGGCTCGATAACATGACCTGGCTGCTCCTGTTGTGACAGCATGTGATAATTAGCCAAGGCTACTGGCATTTCAAAAAGCCTATGCGAGTTTCAGCTTTTTAAATTTGCTTGCGATTAACATAGCTGTTATTTCAGTTATTTTTTTTTTATTATTGATAATGGAAAACTCTCCAAAGAACTGCAGAAAAGACAGAAACACTATATATCTTGTTTCCTGCAAACAGTACTGAATGTACAGGAAGAATTTGCAGGTTCTCTAAAACCTGTCTGAATAGTATTTCAGATAGTAATGAGATGTGTGAAAATACTTGCACCAACCAAAAGTTAGGTTAGCCAGTTCACATCTCTATAAAATATATCCTAATTTCAACTCAGATTATTTCTTTGTCTCGGAGCTAATTTTTAAATAGTTGATGACATTAAGAGCCAATTGAGATGAATTTATTTTTACACAAAAGTAATCTATGTCAAGGCTAGAGTTCGTATCTAAGCCCTCCAAACAATCATCATAATCAATCTGTAAACCATAAAAATGTCATCTTAGGATAAAAAGATTTTTTCAGTGTCTGAAATATTACATTAAGATAAGCATTATAATTTAGTGTTTCTACCTTGAATATAATCTTTTTAAAAAAAGTTGTAGAAGTGTAAAAAAGAGAGGAAAAAAAAGGGAGGAGAGAGACAGAGAGAGCAAAAGAGTACAATAAATGATAACACTATTTAAAAATCAGTTATTTCAGGCATTCTGAAATGTGATGTTTCGTCCTTAATTTTTACAGCTTTTGTTTTGTGCACATGCATGTTATTTCCAGTATATTTAGGGAACATGGGATCTGGAAGTGAGACAAGAATAAAGCAATAGGAATGGGCCCTTTGTGTGGTCTTTTAAAAGTACAATACCAAATATATAGATTGCATTATTCAGTGCAGCAGATTTTCCCTATCTTCACATGGCAATAAAAGCACATTGAGTGGAGAAAAAAGTGCAAGAAGAAATACATTTTAAAGTACGGTGGCATATAAATAACCACATCCTACTACATTAATGGAATTCGGGCGTTTGATTTATTTATTTACTTTTCCATTCTGAGTAATATGATGAATATGAAACAAGAAGAAACAAATTCAGTAGTTAAAACTGAGTTATTAACCAATCCAGTGTAAATTTTAAAAGCTACTGACCCTAGCTGCACAAGTAAAAAACAAAAGGTGTGAAAATTCAGATTGAGGATCCTTAGAAATGAGAGGAGAAAATATGATGGCAGAGAAGACAGAAGATCCTTCCTGTGGACTTCCAAGTACAAGTACAATCAGCTCTTAGCATTCATTTACCTGCTTTATCACCAAGGCTGAAACAGCGTACAAAAGTCTATGAAAGTTTCACCTGAGATCATCTACAAGATACAAGCTGTGTCCCAGTGAGCATTAGCCTTGCTTTTCCCAAGGACCTGTTAGACTAGTTTATCCCTCCTAGCTTTATGTTGTAACTAGGACCTTCCTGATCTAGTTCCCTCAAGATACTGACAAACTGTAAAGCCAGAAGGGTCTTCCAGGGTATGAATACTGGATAATTAAGTCAAAATTACTTGGAAAGAAAATCCATGCTTCTCTATCATGTGGAAATAAAAATTCCTGTACTCATACAAAAGCTTCTAAAAGACTGTAGAAAAAAAATTATACATCATCATGATTGTGGCCTATGATATCATTGTTGTCCAAATAAATCTTAATCACGAGTGTTACACTTGTACTTTCGACTGCCATCCTTTCCCAATGAAAGTGTAGGCATTTTGGTATCCTTAGCTGAAGAGAATAAAACAGCAGAACATCTCCCACTGAATGTGTTGCAGTTTTTGGCCAAATATCTTTGATATTCAAGGATGTTTAAGGCAATTAGCAACTTCTGCTTCTTCGTCACTTTGTCACCTTCTATTCTCCCTATGAAAAGGAAGCAAAAACTGTTCAGCCAAGTATGTGAAAATTATACAGACTTTATGTACATGAGCTATAGTAACATATTAGCAACTGTCTATGGTATAAGCCACTTTCTATAATGTTACATTAATATCATGGACTTCTAGCATTTGATTGCCCTAATAAGTCATAATCTTGTAACTATTTCAAACAATTTTCATATCAAATTAGTGAAAACAAAGCTAGCATAATCTGGGAGGGAAACTACAAATAGAACATGGCAACACTTTTCTTATTTTTTCTTCTGTATTAATGTTTCCTTTTTCCATTTCAACATTTTTCTCCGACATCTCATTCATTGCCTTGTAGAATTAGCACATTATCTCATAAAATTAAGTTAAACCATGGAGAACCATTGTAGCAGTATTTAAGCGTCTTCTATCAAATTAACAGCTGTCAGGAGAAACAATAATGACTTTTCTTGAGGCTTGTGTAAGAAAACAAAATCAGAATAGAAGTAATGAAACTACTGAAACTTAAATAAGATTAAGAAAAATTCGTAGGAGAGTTTCTTACTAATGATATAGCAGTTTTCTCAAAGAAGTGGGGATAACTCTTCGACATTGTACAATCAATGCTAGAAAGAAAAAAGCACTGCCAGGTGCTCTCTAAGTATTAATATTGTGCCAGCCAGCAAGAAGATCTTGCTTTTATCTTCACTTTCTCAGATGCTATGATTCTAGACTGACTTGAAAGCTGAAAGATAAATGGTATTTAATGGATTTCTGACTGCAACATGGTTTTCTCACTTTAAGAAATTAAATAATTCAAGAGAGTGAAAGGCATTCATATAACTTCTGAATTTTTTCTCTAGTCAAATTAATATAAAAAGATTTAAACAAAGTTCTTTCAGAATCTGCCTGCACCACAAAAGAGGTAAAAATGTTCTCTTTGCTGCATGAGCATAACACCTTCCATTTTGATGGTATATTTCATTTTGAATTCTCACAGTACTTTTCAAGTGCACAATTAGTTTAGCCTCACAACATCACTCTGCAGGTGGTACTGTGTTATTATGTCCACTTAACAGATGTTAAAAGTGAAGCAGTTGATGTTAGTTTCCCGTGTCAAACAGAAAAGTCATGGCTACAGCAAAGGGAGCATTTATTTCAACATCTTTGATGTTATGTAATCCTTAGCACAAAATGACATCAAAGTAATTGCTAGAATTGTAGACTGTCTGCTGTTCTGGCAGAGCGGAAGGAGCACCTTTACATAATAAAGCCAGTATGCAAACTTCAGCCTCCTACATCATTAAGGCACAGAGATCCCTGCTTACTGGAGACCACTTATCTTTATGAATAGTATGGTGTGCAGCAGCAGAGACTATTTTGCCAGCAGTATTTTCTTCTCAGATGATCTGCTTTACTTACTTCCAGCATGTTTCAAAGTTTCCTGTAAACATCTGCTAATGACATCCAGTAAGGAGGAAGTCTTTCCATTTCTGCTGCTTACATGTAGCTCGGATGCACTGTTGGTGGCTAAGAACCTTGTGGATCCTTACACTGTTCCGCTGAGCAGGAGCAATTGGAAATAAAAGATCTCCAGATCACTCTCAGAAGAGGGCCAGAAGTTGTGACAGCAAGATTATGGTATGTACAAAAAGTGCAAGGGATATCTGGCAGTTCAGGGTGCTGTAAAATGCATTTGTCCATATATCTAAATAAAGAAGGAGAAAATAATATTTCTGGACTGGCCAAGAGAGATGACAAGACAAACTAGAAGAACACAATTGTTGCTGAGATTGTAATGAGATCTACTAACATTGCAAGGAAGTGCAGGAATTATAAGGAATAAGTATATGATAGAGAAGAAAGAAGCGACTTTGCTCAGTAAAAAAAAAAAAAAAAAAAAAAAAAAAGAATAAAAGAAAAAAAAAAAGTTGGATTTCAAAGTTTGCTGCAATTTGTTCCTTTTCAGACTGGATTGTTCACTGTAGTATTATCTGCAGCCCTGAAATATGTCAGAGGGACTCTCAGGCAACAAATTCAGATTACTAGCTCAGCCTCATGGGCATGAAGAAGTCTTCAGCATTGATATGAAAGAATAATAATAGTAATGGCTGTTCCAGTGAAGATGCTTCCAGAAATAAACACAGAGGGTGAATTTCTGCCTCCCTAAAATCTATCCAATCTCTACACTCCCAGTCCTGAGCTGGTATTTGAGCATGACTTATCACTGGTTTGCTGCAAAACTAGCAATGGAGACTGTTTTGTAGGTAAAAATATGGAGAATATGAGCAATTAAGGAGTTAATTAAAAATACAAGAGATTTATAATTTCCAATGTTGGCATCTTCTACTGCTCTGGCTACAAGTCATGTGTATTGACAGCAAGATGGTAGCTGATTGCTTCAAAGGCTCTGAAGTGCCAGTTTTAAATCATTACAGAATCATGGAATGGCTTGGTTTGAACTGGAAGGGATCTTTTGAGAAGAAGAAAAGGGAAAAAAAAAAACCAACAACTTGTCTCTTAGTATCAACTGTACTTACCAAAGGACTCACAATGCTATTTCTTAAGCTGTCATGTAGATTGAGAGTTTATTTTTTCACTGTTTTGTTTTGTATAAAATGGTATATTTTTATTGGTGGTGACTGCTTAAAAGTAGTACTTTATTGCTGAAAATTTGTTCTGTCATATTGTGTTATTCTGCTCTTTGTATGTGCTGTAATTTCAAAGAAATAAATAGGAGGCTTTACTTTCAAAGCAACTTATGTTCTTTGCTAATAGTTTGCTTCCTGACCTGTTGGTTTACATTTTCCACAGAGTAATAACAGCTAATTTTGCCTTCCATAATGTTTTGCCTTCTAATACCTTTACTAATTAATATATTATTTTCATATTTTCATTGATTCAGCCTACTTACCAAATTTTGGAAGCAATACATTTTAAGATAGTTAATTCAGTGGTTTTTAGGAAAACTTCATGCTAATTTTAATTTTCCCAGTCTGTTGACTTTTGCATTTTATTTTTCATAAACTTATGCTAAAATGTAAAATAAAACCAAAACCTTATGCTGCACATGATTAAATAACACTTTTCTGTCTTGAACGGGTGGTAGTTCAACAGTAGTTGAATGGGTAGCTAATTAACAGATTAGCTATAGCTCTTAATGCTGATTTCATCATTCCTCTGCAAGTCATTCAAGATTCCTCAGAAAATTATCAGTCAACTTTTCTCCCACTTGCTGTTATCAACTACAAGAGCTCTCTAATTTTAGTTCCTCAACCAACATCCTTATGCATAATGACTTTTTCTGTCTTCCATATTCAATTTTGGATTATTTATCTGTCTGTATGTCTGCCTATCTAGCTATCTGTATGTCTGTCTATCTGTATCTGTTTGGCATATGTTGAATCTTATGAGGCACTTTTTTTTTCTTTTAGAGGTTTTTTCCTTTTTGGGAAAGGTGAAAATTACAGAGCTATGATTTGATTGCCAAAGTAAACTCAACACAAGGCATTAGAATATTAGAAAAACAAAAAAATGGAAGGAAAAATAAGTGAGGTTTTATCAAGAATTAGTAAATGAAAACAGATTGAAAATGCAACATGATTTTTCCAAAAGTAGTCTTTTGTTGCACTAAATATGCATCTTTAGAAACTTTAGTTATACTTAAGAGAAAGCTAACGTACAGATAAAGCTAGAGATACATAAAACCTGTTAATGATATTAAAAAACCTGCTTCAGTTAAGCATCTTATATACTGCCATAATGGAAATTCTCAGCTACATTGGAAAGAATAGGAACTAGCTGAATAAGTGTGAAATGAGCATGGAGCTGAAAGACAAGATGGCAATATATATGCTGAAAGGAGATGCATCAGACAGGAGGACAATGAGAACAGCCTTCCCTATGCTGATAGCATTCATTTCAGTCTTACTCAGAAATGACTTAGTCCCTAGTTACCTTAGCACTTGAAAAAAATGTAGTATTCTACTAATGGAAATATTGTGCTGAATTGGACTTCAGTGATCAAATGCTCAAAAATAGGAGCAACACTGGAACCTTGAAGTACAACAAAGGAATATTGATAGCTGGAAAATATGAACTAGCACAATAGAAGTTAGTTATAATATAAGGGATGAATAACATTTTTTTCTTTAAACTAATGATTTTTTGCCTCTTAAAATATTTGAAGATATTGGTGATTTGATGACTAGAAGTCGTCTGTGATAATACAGAAATTGCAAAAGCACAGGTGAGGTATTTCTACCTTTCATCTGCACCCAGCCCAGGGAAATTCTAATCTTCAACACAAATAAACAGTTGAAGTTGCTGTACACATACTGAAAATGAGTGCTCTTTAGAAGTGTACCATCCAGAAGAAATGCTGTCCATTTGGGTATAAAATCCTCAAAAATGCAGCAGAGGCATGGACTTGTCCTGTCTGTTGTGGCAAGTGACAAAACATAGCATACACAACATCGTGTAATCACGTATATGTTAAAATTTCACTGTTCAAAGAATTCAGTATTTATTGAAACAATGGAGACAAACCTTAAGGTGCTGTACAAAGAAGAAAACATCACCAACAACAACCCTTCCCCCCCCTCGGCCCTTAAAAATAAATGCTGTCAGAAGACATTTGCTGCCCAACTTCCTTTAACTCGTGATAGTTATTTAAGTTAAATCCCACTATACTGCAGGCCCTGCTAGCTCTACCATTCTGCTCAGCAAAAGTTCAGTTTCTGCTAAATTGCTTGTGTTTTTCTAGGACAAAAAAGGAAATGTCCAAAAAAGGAAAGTGCATTTCAAGTTAGTTTAATTAGCCTCTACATCAGTAATCACTTCAAAAATGACAAGCAGCATAGAAAATTAGAACTGCCTTTTTCAAGTGGCAAACATAGAGCCTACAGCTTGCCATTTGTTGTCTATTGTCCTATCACTCAGAAAAATATATGTTTCATGTAATACAAGTTTATTGATATATCTATCAGAGAATCATAGGCATGATCGAATGGTTTGGGTTGGAAAGGATCTTAAAGCTCACCCAATTCCAACCTCCTGCCATGGGCAGGTCGCCACCTCCCAGCTCAGGCTGCCCAGGGTCCATCCAACCTGACTCTGAGCACCGCCAGGAATGGGGTACCCACACCTTCTCCAGGATCTGTGCTAACTGAACCGTACTGTTCAGGTGGGTTCATGTAGGCCCTCTCCTCAAGCCTGTTCTGGTCACTCTGGCTGACTTCTGTCCTGTCAACATAACCACTCAACTTAGTGTCATCAGCAAACTTACTGAGTGTACACTATCCAGACTGTTCATAAAGATGTTAAAGAGCAGTGATCCCAAGATGGATGTCTGAGGGGAACTGTGGAGCATGGATGTTTCTCTTTTTGTGGATCCAAGGAAGTTTGTGGCAGTATAATAGTCAGGAGAATAAATTAATTTCCTTCACAATTTATTTGGACTCAGGCTGTTAGAGGCTGGAATTGAGGAGGATTAGTTTAGTTATTTTTCCATGAACTCAGGCTTTTAGTAGGCGCCTCCTGAATGGCACATGAGTGACACATTTGTAAATGCACAAAACTAACAGACATATCAGAACTCACACATTAGTTATGCTTAGATTGATAATACTTGCAAATGTGTCTTACTGTGAGAATCACAGAATCACAGAATGGCCAGGGTTGGAAGGGACCTCAAGGATCATGAATCTCCAATCCCTCTGCCACTAACAGGGCCACCAGCCTCCCCATTTAATGCTAGACCAGGCTGCTCAGAGCCCCGTCCAATCTGGTCTTGAACACCTCCAGGAACAGTGCATCCACAACCTCTCTGGGCAGCCTGTTCCAGCACCTCACCACTCTCTCTGTAAAGAACTTCCCCCTGACATCCAACTTAAATCTTCCCTCCCTCAACATAAAACCATTTCCCCTTGTCCTGCCATTACCTATCCTTTCAAAGAGTTGATTCCCCTCCTGTTTGTAGGCTCCCTTTAGGTACTGAAATGCTGCAAAGAGGTCACCCCGCAGCCTTTTTTCTCTAGGCTGAACAAGACCAGGTCCCTCAGCCTGTCTTCGTAGGGGAGGTGCTCTAGCCCCCTGAACATCTTTGTGGCTCTCCTCTGGACCCTCTCCAACAGCTCCTTGTCTTTCTTGTAATGGGGGCTCCAGACCTGGACACAGTACTGCAGCTGGGGCCTCACAAGAACAGAGTAGAGAGGGGCAATTACCTTCCTGTCCCTGCTCGCCACCCCTCTCTTCTGATGGAGCCCAGGATACCATTTGCTTTTTGAGCTGCAAGTGCATACTGCTGGCTCATGTTAAGCTTTTCACCCATCAAGACCCCCAGGTCCTTTTCTGCATGGCTGCTCTCAAGGACCGCTCCTTCCAGTCTGTATGGATGCCTGGAATTCCTACAGCCCAGGTGCAAAACTCTGCACTTTGCCGTGTTGAACCTCATCAGGTTCACCCGGGCCCACCTTTCTAGCTTGTCAAGGTCCCTCTGAATCCCTTCCTTCAAGTGTGTCAACTGCACCACTCAGCTTGGTGTCGTCAGCAAACTTGCTGAGTGTGCACTTGATTTCATCATCGATGTCATTGATAAAGATGTTAAAGAGCACTGGTCCCAAGACAGACCCCTGGAGGGTCTTGTTACTGGCCTCCACCTGGGCATAGAGCCATTGATGACCACCACCTGTCTGCGGCCTTTCAATCAATTTTTTATCCATGGAGTGGTCCATCAATCCCATCAAATTCACATCCCTCCAATTTGAAGATGAGGATGTGGTGGGGGACCATGTCAAAGGCCTTGCTCAAGTCCAGGTAAATGACATCGGTCGCCTTTCCCTTGTCCACCGATGCCGTCACTCCATCATAGAAGGCCACCAGATTGGTTAGGCACGACCTTCCCCTGGTGAAACTGTGCTGGCTGTCTCGGATCACACACTCATTCCTCATATGATCAAGCATGGCATCCAGGATGATCTGTTCCATGATCTTCCCAGGCACAGAGGTGAGACTCACCAGCCTCTAGTTCCCCAGGTCCTCCTTGCTCTCTTTCTTGTAAATGGGAGTGACGTGGCCCTTCCTCCAGTCATCCAGGACCTCACCTGACAGCCACTTCATTAAATGTGGCTCCACTAAATGAGGGTCCATTAAATGAATTTTCATAGGCTAGCTTTGTCATTTTTAATTGACAATTATGAACTCTAATATTTACTTAGAATATAGAATATTTAACTTAATTGGACATTTTGAATTCTTTAATATTTTGGTAGTTTTGCTTAAAGTAATGGAATTTAGGAGTTTGTGTACTTATGCATACTGCTTATTGCTCATCAGCAGTTTCGTCTAATCCTAGTGTCTCACTGAGTTCATGTAAGCATAATTCCACTATAACAGTTTGAGGCCAGAGCTGGGCTCCTTCTGTCTTAGCTTAGAAAGTTCTTTGAGAAAGAATTTGTTTAAGCCTATCAGACAGAGCTCTAGAGACAAGGAACTTCTGAACCCACAGTCTTCCTGCAGTCGCCCTGTATATGGTTATGCAGGAGCAAATGCAGGTTTCATATATCTTCATGCTAATACACTAATTAGAGGTGTTTTCAGTTTGCCATGGACATAGCTTTCATTGCCATTTGCCTCTGTGATATCATTTTTTCCCATTTAAACAAACAAACAAACAAGAATGTTTTCTGAATGAATTGAAGAGGTTTCTAGTACTCTGCCTCATTGATAAATGCCTTTGTGCATTTGGGAATTATGCCCATACACATTTACCTTTCAGTTTCAGATATTTCAGTACTCTTGTTCTGTTCATGAGTTACATAGTCTATAGAGTCATTTGTATATCTGTGTCCATGTAGACAAAATCCAACATAAAGGGCCTGATCGCAGCACAGCGAAGGGAGAGTTCTGTGATCCAGCATTTGCTGATGGCTTTGTGTTGAGTGTGGAGTCCCTCATTTATGGGCAACAAAACCTGAAGCACTTATGATGCCCTGAAGCATCATGAATGAACTGCAGGGATAAATGTATTCCATGCTGTCATTTTCCATATTAGTATGTAATCTTTCTGCCAGACATCATTAGCAGTACTTGCTCACTACTGTCTAGGGAATTCCCATAATATATAATAATTATGCTGAGCCCCCAGCTAATGTCACATCCACCCCTAGATTTAAAACTTAACCTAGTTTTACAGGTGCTCTTCCCTAACAGCAGGTGCTGAAGTGTCATTAGAAACAGGAAAGAAAAATATTCTTTTGAGCTAACTGATGATCCAGAAATGTCATTAATTTGCATAGCCAAACAAAAGTGACCAGGTAAACTCACTGTACAAACCAAGAACATATCTGACTATCATAGTCATGTACTGCTCTATCTGCTTCTGTAGCACCTGCAACCTATGGTGCAGTACTGACAAAAATGCTGAATAGCTCTGGAACAAAACCTAGTTCATGGAGTATCCCATTAGAAAGGCTCCTCTTTGGTTTCTCTCTACTGACTAACCTTGAAATATGGAATCTGAGTCAGATTCAAATCTAAATTGGCAGATTCTTTGGTTTCAGTTAATATCTGTTTAAAATATATAACAGCTTGCAATACAAAACCTTAGATAAATTCACATACTGTATGGAATATGCTACAGTAAAACTATTTTTAAACAGTTATAGAACATATAAAAAGAAATCAAACAATGACATCATCAAAGCATTATTATTGCCACCAATTTATTTAAAATAAATTTACTTAAATTATGTGTATTGCCTCCAGTTCTAGGTTTAATTCTCTAATTTCTTCCCAGATCAGTTGCTTTCTTCAGTGCAACTTCTTTGCTGCCTTTATAAAATCACTATAATCTTTAATTTTCTACTATGATCTCAGCCAAGCATTGTACTTCATTTTGTACATCTTCATTGGAGATTCCCTCTGAATTTACTATCATTTATTAAAAATTCTGACTTGCAATTCACAGAAATCCTTGCATTATTCAGCTAGGAGTCTAGGATTTTAGTTATCCAGACCTGTCTACTGGGAAAATGCTGTGTTTCTGGCTCCTTCCCTTCCCTTCCCTTCCCTTCCCTTCCCTTCCCTTCCCTTCCCTTCCCTTCCCTTCCCTTCCCTTCCCTTCCCTTCCCTTCCCTTCCCTTCCCTTCCCTTCCCTTCCCTTCCCTTCCCTTCCCTTCCCTTCCCTTCCCTTCCCTTCCCTTCATCGCCAGGCAGAAATATTCTTATTGTAAGTAAATACTGCTAAATCCATCAGAGCAGGTTTATACATTTTTTTTTACCTCTTTATCCTCTGACTGTACTGTCAAGTAAGTGCATTTTCAAAAAATGTAGGAGGAAAAAAGGAAACAGTTTAAATGCTTATATTTTACCTAACCTCGCTTGCTACTGTTAAGATGAATTAAGACATGGAATGGACATCCTGTTCGGAGATCCTGAACTCCTGCTTTGAAATTATCAGAGCAAGTTCACACCGTGGAACACTATGGGAAGAATACATTTATGCTACAAAAACAGGTTCTTAACTGCTGGATGCTCAAAAATGTAAAACATAAATAAGGACTCAGATTCTGGTTTGGGGGGGGTATATAATTACGGATAAGAGCAGATATAAATCCAAACAATTGAAATTGAACTAGAGAAAAGCTCTAGCTCTCTTCTTTGCTGTACTGGTCATTCAGGATTAATGGGATTAAATGAAGTAAACTGCTTTAGTCATTAAGGTCAGCAGACAGGAGTGAGCTGAGAACAGCAGTAGTATTTTTGCAATATTTTTTGAATTTAGATGTACTCATTAAGGGAGATCAGTTTGTCAGAATAATCATGTAAATATATTCTGCGAGAACTGGAAAGAATATCTTTCATTCCACAATTGCTAGAAAGATATTATGCTGTTCTGTGTATTTGCTGTTTCTCTGTAAGGAATTTTCAGATTTCAATTGTCATTGGTTTAGCTGACATATAAAACAGACACAAGCTTTTAATTTCACTCATGTTTTTAACAGCAGGTGGTTGCATGATTGACATTTTAATTATTCTTATTAGCCTATTTATACCATAGTGGATATTTTTTATAGGTTATTATCGCTCTGAATTCTGCATGAGTTGTACCTTAAGTACATAGTGCATGATTGTGCACAGTAGTTATAGTAGATGGGCATAAGCAGTAGGAATGATGTGTCTGACCTTGAGTTGATAATGCCCAGAGAAGTCTCAGTGAGGAAAATGTCAGAAAGTCAGCAGGTAATACTCTAGCCTTTTTTTTTTTCTGATGTATACGTTTGGTTATTTCTGTTTTTTGTTGGTTTTTTTATTTTTTACCTCTGATGATTTCTTCAAGACTTAAAACTGGTGCTTTGTTTTTTTGGTTGTGGGTTTTTTTTTGTTTTTTTTTTTTGTTTGTTTGTTTGTTTTTGTTTTTGTTTTGTTTTTTAAATTCCTACGGACAACCATCCCTTAGTCAAATCCCTCCTTACAGCACATTGCCAGTGATGTACTTCCAAGACACTCTACAGACACGTACATTATTTTAAAACTGGGATTTTAGGCAGAAAAAAAAAGAGTATTGCAATCAAGTACTTCTTCATAGAGTATCCAGGGGAGAAAAAAAGAACATTCTGATAGGCTCTAAGCATTATTTCACTTGGTTCTGTTTGCATGGCTTTCTGATAGTGCTACACAGTTGGCAGGAAGGTCACTGGATGAAGACAGTTGATCTGTCCTGTTTTTTCTTTAATGATTCATAGTTTCAGAAGGCATCTATCTCCTTATAACTGCTTCATCCATTCAAACAATAACAGAAAAGGGAAATGGTAACAATATAAAAACTCCAACAGAAATTGCAGCCTGCTTCCATTCCAAATGCAGTTAAAAATCTTTTAATTGGAGCTGAACAAGCTGCAGTGCAAACAAGATCCTGTCATCATGTTTTGAATCAATTAATGTCTTCAGAGAAGAGCTAGTAAACTGATTATGGGCATATTCTCTCCTACAGATAGAAAAGTTTAAACACGCATAATATAAAAGGAAGCAGAGTGCTGAATATGTAAAATATGTTGTGCTGCAGTTCAACAGTGTAGACACTGGGGTAAATACTACAGGGGAAAACACTACTACTGTTAAATGACTTGTCTTTTTTTAATTAAGGGTTGGGCAAAGGCATGTACAAAATCTGTGAACATTTTCTCCCAGGTGAGGAGTTCTGTGGTGCCTACTATCCAGGAAGACTCCCACAAGCAGCTGTAGAGGTCTCTCTGGTGATTTTAACCTATTGAAATGAAAACAGAAAAGGAAAAATAAAAGGCACATTTTCCTTCTTTCTGCTACATTACTTCTATCATGCTGAAGGAATTCAGATATATGAGTTGCCAGCCTCCATCATTTTGGAGTTGTTTAAAAAGTCTCCTCACGTTTTGATAGTGAAAGATAGTTTGGTAAAGGAAAATAAACAATCATCTGGGCAGCTAAGGCCACTTCAGATTATAGCTGAAAGGTTTTAACATCTGCTCTCCACCATCAGTACATTTACTCATTAACTGCAGTGAGCTTCAGGCCTCTTTGGACTTCATCTGGCTTTACTCCATGTGTTGCAAAGTAGTGGTGATTTTGGAACATACCGTGGGTACCACTGAAGGACTGTCAGCATGACTCGGGGGCGTAAGCAGCATCGGTTGCTTTGGTACCACAGCATCAGATGGACCTTCATGAGAAATGGGAATTTGCCATCCACTACATGTGGATTGGTTTGGCCAATACTGCACAAAGTGGAAGAGGCTGTGAGGAAACCCAGTTACCTGGAAAATCTAAATGTTGAAAAAACATATCAATGCTAACAAATTTTTATAAGGTAGGCACACTTTAAAAAGTATACTCCTTTTGGTCTTTGCTGTATCTTGTTTATTCTACGAGTGAATGAATAAATTCTCTATTTTAAAAACCTTTTCACCTTTTTTACTGGTAGAATATGGTTTAGTGTCTTTTTTAAACATAAATTTGCATGCAAAAATTGAAAAAGATAAGTAAAAACACATCACTTTTTCTTTATATAGCAACCTAATTCTTTTTACATAGGTACATACATTGTTCTAAGGTACATGTAAGATTTACCATAGGAAATTATGCGTTGGAAGGAAGTGGTTTAAGGATGATTTGATGAGATAGGCAATACTGGTACAGAGATAATTATAATCATTCTTCCTTTTGATTTGTCTAGAAAATGCCATATTTTTGCCAGCTTTCATTTTGTTTTCTCCCATGGTAGGAAATAAAAATATTTTTATACAGCTGTGTCAGACTGCTGAAAGTTTCCTATTTTCTTACTATTAGGACAGAAAAATATGTTTTCAGTCTATTCTGGAAAAACCCAGTGAGAGACAGGCATGCCTTAGCAAGGTGTGCCTCACCTGTGAATATTTCAGGACAGCTCTTGAAGACGTGATATCGAGCATTCTTGGGGTCTCTGAGCATCTTCTCCTTCTCAGTGCTCAGCCCTGCTCTGATCTTCGCTTTGCTTTGGTGGAATGGTCCCCCTGCCTCCCTCCTCTCTTCTCCCCCCCCGGTTCACCGCACAGCTCACATTGTGTCAGAGTGCACTGATCTTTCCACTGTGATGGCAAAAAGGCTGGAAGCTGATTGTATAAGGAGAATTTATTCCTTGGATAACAAAAGTAATAAACTAAGAGGCTGAACTGGTATTAACTGGTGTAAGGGCGTGATTAGGTCACCTGCCTCTCTTATGCAACTGTGCAGCTTCAGCAACACCTACAGTTTCCCAGTGGGAATGGCAAGTATCAGTTCTTTGATTGCAAATCTGATCACAGTCAAGTGGCAAATCTCATCACAACTGATTCTGCAGTTAATTTTTGCAGAAAAATTAAAACAACAACAAAAATGTAAAAGCTTTCCAGACATTCAATGCTGTTCATCTACTACCTTAAATGGAAGTAGCCAACTGACAATGGAGTTTACTTTCTGTCAGAAGAAACATCAGTTTTGGCAGCAGTATCTGTAGCATGACATCCCTCTGTTTTTCCTTGTCTTTCCCCCCCCCTCTCCTCCCCAGAACATATCCAGCTGGCAAGTTTCTTTTCTGGATCCTGTCATTTGAAATCACAGCACTTTGCTAAAACATTTCTTAAAAAGAATTAAATGTAACATTCTGTCTTCCCAGTTTTTCAAAGCTTTGTGTTCTGTGTTTTAGACATTTGGAGTTCTATATGTGTGAATGTCTGGTATAATAGAATCTAATCCTAGGCACAATTGAGGTCCACAGGATTATTTTCCTTTGGCCTGTCTGGACCTATCCCTGCTGTTTCACACATGTCACATGAAAGTGAAATAGTTTTTGTCACTGGTTGCCAACTGTTGCTGAGGTTTCCAAGTTTCGAACTGAAATAAGTGCTGTCTAGCAGACCTATTACGTGGTAGCAGAGATAGTCTGAATGGAGAAACAAAAACTAATGCACCATAGATCTATTTATTTCCCCTTCTTAATTTTACATACTGAACTAAAACGTTCAGCCTTAACTAAAAAAGTTAATATTCATTACAGGGAAACAGTCCACTAGTGATTTAACATTGTTTTGTGGTAATTGATTGAATTGAATTAAAAATATTTATTCCAGAATATGATTATTTTATTCAGCAATAGTTTCTAAGGTGTTTATTCCCAACTACTAGAAATATTTTTCATTAGATGTACCAAACAGTTTTACTGTTTGGGGCTTAGAGTTACATGAAGTCTTTACTAGAGCAAAGAATTTCTTTATTTTAAAGAATAATTTTTCTCTATTTAAAGATAAAATTAGCCAGTGAGAATTACTAAGATTACCTTTGTAGGAGTTGAGAAGCTAGTCGTATTTTATGGCTTAGGTTTTGAATTTGTTTTTCATATTGTTCTACACATTCTTTACTCATTCAGAAAAGGATTTGCATACAATTGATTAGTAACTCTGTGCAGTTAATTGATCCCTATATGAAATTTTCTGCCACAGACGAGCATTTGGATGTTACTTATACTAACATATCATATTTTTAAAATCTTCCTTCTCTTCTGTACATCTCATGAACATCTCTGAGTTGCTCCCTCAACATGCATTGTTTGGACAACGAGTGATAAAGTAACACAGCTGACCTTTGTCAGCTTTGTCCATCAGTGGATCATCATGGTATCACCTCTACAATTCATGTAACCTGCTGTCTTGCAGGTAAAAAGTTAAGAGCAAGAAAAATACATATGTATCTGCACTGAAATTGCCAAGACTTTTTCTGTTGACTTAATCTGAAAATAGTTATTTCATTACTTGTGGAGGCTGTGAGATTGTGCATAGTTTAGAATAACCTTATTAAAATCAATAGCACCCTACTGAATGTACTGTTTTTAAAATTTCACTCCCGTTTTTATCTGTAATTTCTCCATACATTCATAGAGTCATAGCATGGTTTAGGTTGGAAGGGACCTTCTTCCCACCTCCTGAAGAAATGCTCTTAAGAAATAAAGAGGGAGCATCCTCTTCACTCAAGAAGAACACATCAGAAATAAAATGCTAACTATATATGCATTAGAGTTCATGATGAAATAATGAACTATTTCACTCCTTCAAGAAAAACAAAATTCAGTCCTTGACCCAGACAGCTTGTTCTTTAAGTATAAAACAAGACCCATGATCTAGATTCTGATCTGTTGGGAAGTTATCACTCGCATACCTAAGAACTATCCAGTTTTTCTCCCTTGAGGCTTGAAAATGTGAAAGCAGCCAAGTTCTCAGCAGACTCACATAAAACATTTCAATATTGTTTGCTAGCAAATAGATGAGATAATGAGATGTAAGCCAAATATGGTTGTAGTGTCTTTTTTTTTTTGTAATTTTTTGTATATATATATATATGCACACACACATAATGATATATATATTACATATATATACATATACATTATATATATATATGAATATATATTATTACATATAATATTACATATATATTAATAAATGTAATACATATATTATGTGTATATATGTACATCATATTTGGGCTTGGCAAACTCCAGGATTTGCCTACATTATGAGCTCCTTACTGAGATCCTCTAATAATAACACATCTGATATTATCCTTAAGTTGTTGTGACACTTGTTGGTTTTCTGTATTTTGGATGAATGGAAAAATGTTTTCTGTGCACCAAGGTTCCCACAGTAATACTCTGATGTCCGCTCTCAGGCATATCTGTGTTAACCTCTACCACAAAACATCTCAGGTGCCAGCACTGAAATCAGTGAGGCAAGTTTAAATTTTATTCCACCATAAATCTCTTGACCTTGTATGTAAAGTTTCCAGAAGAAAACAAAGGGTGAGAGAAAACATAAATTATCAGTCAGAATCAACTTGAAACACAGAAATTAAATGATGTGTCACCCCTGAGCTCTGATACCAGCAGAAGCTGGGTACACATAAAGCTGAGAACTGAGGACAGCCCAACACAGTTCATTAAAACAAGAAAGAGATGGCAATCAAGTACATCTTATTCATAATTTAAAGGATAATAGGACTTGTTTACTTCGAATGACATTTTCTGCTGTTTCCATGAAGGAGGACAGGAGGAGTAATGATGGACTTTTGGTGGCTGCAAAAATCTGCACAAAGAAAAGGATCTGTTTTAGTTAACACATTGTCAGGCTTTAATGGCTGGTGTCCTAACAGCTGGTTTTGATGTAATTTCTTTTGAGGCCACTAGACTACAAGACATTTATTGCATTCTTTAGACCAGACTGCTCCCTGGATACAGCCTGGAGTCAAGAGGTCAGAGGTCTAAAGCCAGGAGCTGAAGAATTTGTCATCATTTAACAGGTCATTTGTTGCTGTGCACTGTGAAAAACTGGACAGTGCCTCGGGGCCTGGCAGGACAGCATGGTACATTTCATTTCCAAAGGGGAAGTGATTTTGGCCCCACTGCAGAAGTCACTTCCTTACCTGGAATCATTATTCTGTGCCTGTATGTCAGTGGGAGGGAAGAATGCACATTTGCATGCCCAGACAAAATATCCTAATTTAGCAGCCTAACTATGGGTTGTGCAGAGATGTGCTCAATATTCAGATAAAAATCTACAAAATAACTGATAGTGAGGGATAGGACATGAGCAGGAAGGGCAGATCATAATTTTCTGTGGGTCATTATAGCTTCACCTTCAATTCCAATCTCAGTTAAACAAGAAGGGCAGAATAGTTACTGAGTAATTTATGTGCCTGGCCACTGGATCTAACTATTTCTGTTGATTTTTATTACATAGGAGTGGCTGCATTATGATTTTCTTCTGTGAGTGTGCAAATAATTTGGCTTAAAATACCTGCAGTTAGCAGGTATTTTCTGTAAGGTGCACATGAATATGGGATTTGCAAGGGTCTGAGCAAATGCAGATAACTTCAAAAATATGGGAATTAGATGGCTTGATGAATTGTCCCTTGAAAGACTGAAGGGAAAAGGTAACATATTCTGCAGCCAAGAATTTGAAGCCTCAACAATAAAACTAGATGTGAATCTGATTCTTGTGAAGAAACTCTTTTCTTTGGAGGAAAATTATATTCAGCAAAAAAGGAAGTAGAAATGTTCATCTATTTTTCTTCTTTGTACAAATTACATTCCAGATATTAAAAGAGCTATATGAGAATTGTCTTCTAGTAATTGTTACTCTTTATGCATACAAGACAAAAGTCTCTTTTACTTTTACTACATGTTCAAAGAACATATTCAAGCAAAATAGGAAAGTGTTTCTTGGCAAACCAAAGTTTGCTGTTTTTTTTGTTATTCCACAGTACCGACACTGTGGACTTTGCAAGGTGATGAAGCATGAGGCTGGACACTTTCTGTGAGCTCATTTTCATGTAGGGACTTAAATAAAGCAAGAAATCATCAAAATCCTCAGGAAGGACAAGACAATTTGGGAGTTCACTCTGCCTTGTGACAGCTACGCAATTTCTTTCTGAGTCTGAGCTTTCTCAGCATTAGATCACTTAATCTTTCAGACTTAAGTAGGCTTGTGTAGCTACCCAGACACAGCTGAGCTCTTCTGCCTGGAGCTGGATAACACGTATATGTGGTAGGATCTTCAGAGCAATGATCTCAGCTGGAGAAGTGGAAGGATAAAACCTGGTAGCTCTTGCTGCCATTCACTGTGGTCACCCAGTGGGGACACAGATTGGGTGGGAATTCACAGTCAAGCAACTAGCTTTTTTCTCTCTCTCCTTTGCACACTCATCTCTTAAATATGAAATACTATGGTGTGAGAAGCTTCAGTATTATATATTTTTTTGTGTGCAACTTTAAAATAGACCTATTCCTGATACTATTACCTAAAAAGATCTCCCTTTTCTCTTTTCCCCCAAAGCTTCATCATTCATTTAGACATAAAGTCGGATCTTGTAATATGATCAAATCTACCATAAGACTTTAAAGCACAACCACTAATATATAGAAAATCTTTTTTACTTGTATGCTTTTGATATTCTCCTCTTTAAGGGCAGCAGGGACAGAAAAGGGTATATTTTCTGTTATTTACACCTTAGGAGAACTTCACTTTCTGAGAAAGAAAAATGCAGATGAAGAAATGCCTTTTGCCTGATGAACTGATCTAGTCTACTGCACCTTTGCCTGCTCTACCTGTTGTAAAGAACTTACCTGACTTTTATATAATGCAGTGGAGTCAGGATACACTGTACCTGACACTGGTGCTTTCCAATCCACCCTAAAATGTTTCTAAACAGTACTTTTCTGAGCTGTAGTTCCAACTTAGTACTAAAAATATACAAACCTGTTTGGGAGAATTTCTTAAAATGAATGAGAGAGTTTAGGAGAAAGGGAAGGGGGAGGGAATAGAAGGAAATGTAAAATGTTTGACTGTCAGAATGATGTTGTTCAGAACTCAGTGTAAGTTCTGCATACTCCAGTGAATATCCAGAACAAACACATGGGGAAAAAAATGGAAAAAATAGTTCTAAAACTACTTGATTAACCACATTTACAACTAGCTTTTTCAGATCGGATTTGAAATCAGAAATAGTGTGGGCTTTTATTATGTATGGAGAGACCAGGTCATGCACATCCATCATGTTCAATCCGTATATTTCAAAGTGGCCAAAATAAAAAGCAAATTATTTGTTAAAAGTCCTCACACCTTGATGTGGAGACAAGTCAGGAACCCATCTAACAAATGTGGCCTTGCATTTGTCCAGTGTTAGTCTCACCACTGCAAATGTGTACTTAACGCTGCATCAGATGTTTCCCAAGAATATATCACTTTGATATTTTGAAATATATACATATATATATAATTTGCCTACTAAATCTTTCCTTATAATGTAAAAGAAGAAGCTACCCTTTCTGTTGGAAACTAATTGGAGATGCAATGGCTTTAGAAAAAATCCCTGATAAAAAAAGTTGGAAGCAGATGCTCTGTACTTTGCAGACTTCTTGACTTGTGGAAGAGCTGTTTTGTGGCTAGCTGAGACAATGTGAAGTGAGACTGCTTAGGCTGACTGGACAGGCTGGGGCATCTGAAGTGTCTTTGTTGGAAGAAGCTGTGCTTCCCGTGACCTCCAACAGCTGAAGTAAATACCAGCAGCTCCTGTCCATGCCCACAATGTATGAGGGAAAAAATGGCACAAGGGCCTTGCCCACTGTCAGCACCTTTCGTCTTTCCTGAAGGTCCAGAACACAATTTCTTGAGATTAGCCATCAATTCTGTGCTCTGAGCTGATCAATCCAGTCAATTTACTCGTTGGAGTAAATTGATTCTGTGGAACAAAGGGATCTGCTGGTGGGGCAGTTCCTGGAAAGAAGCAGGCCTATGTAAACAGCCCTGTCCTTGCCTTGGTGCTGAGTGCCTGTGCCATATGGTGCCACTATGAACTTATTAACTGGAGGATTAACTCATCCCATCATTTGGGATCCCCAGTTTCCAGCTGGGAGAGTTATTGATGGTCTAACTGCTGCTCCAGCCTTGGAAGTTATTTCCCCATTTAACAGAGCCAAGAAGACAGAAAATTGCTCCCTTAGTAAATGCTAATCTCACCACTCCTTCCAACAACCAACGCAGCAATTTGTTCCAGGCAAAGTCTTAAAATTGGTATAGTACACATCAAATGCATAGTAATTAGTGATTTCTTTTGAAAGCTCCTTCAGTTATTAAGGGTCTCCTTTTCCATATGTTCATTGCGCCCCATTTCACCCTTCAATTACAAAACAGTTCTTTCTACTAATTGTGAAAAGGTACATTGTACCTGATATGCGTACTAAAAGCTACACCCTCTGAGACTTAATTTGGGGCCATAGGAAAAGCGGACAGATAGGCAGACATAAAGTCTTAGCAATGCTGTTCTCATTTTAGGCATACTCATTTTCATTGCTGCTAGCTATGCTGCTGACTGGAGCACCCCATGAAAGAGCACTTTATTAAAAACAGCAAATCTCGTGCCTGCATGTCATTACACCTGCATTGGCAATGAGACAGCTGCTTTTTCACTGCTGCTGAATAGCACCTCACTATCAGATATTTATTTCTGAGTACCTTCTACATCTACTGGAAAACACTGACAAATCTTAAAATTCATAACCTGAGTTGGATTACAGTGTGTCTGGTCTATGTAGTTGTGTCTGTGTTGGTTCAGGCTACACTTACTTCTTTGACCATGTATGATTCTTTATAATGGGTCTTTAGTTCTTAAAAGACTAGTAATATATTACTTGTGGATGCCATCATTCACACCAAGATTGCAACACGAAGATGGAAGTTGGGAAGAAGAAGTACCCCAAATAAGACATGTGCGAAAAAATTGCATCTTTTTTCTTGTTGAAAATGTTAAAGTGTGCTCTTTGTTTTGTATCAACGTTGTTTCTTTGTATGATTGTAACTACAATCATAATCTTGACAAAGGATTTCTGTTTATGACTAACATGACTAATAACTAGAGATGGATAAATAAATGGCCACACTCTGAAGCAGATTTCACTGCTATGGTATTTATTATCATATCATATGTATGGGCAACTTTGAGTTGGTTCTTCTTCAACACATACATTATCTAAAGCCCCATTCAAAGTGAATACATCACTATGAAATGAAGGAAAACTGTCTCATGTGGATTAGAACAAATGAAAGCTCCAGATGCTTACAGAAATGCATGCTTTAGTGGTGCCCCTATCAATGCTTTAAAGATGAATATGCTTTTTTTTTTTTTTTTTTTGATGATGAATTAAAAGATGATAATTTTAGAGCGTATGTAGGGGCTGACAATTCATTTGAATGAATAGAAAACTCTGGTTCCTTTCTCTGAACCCAGGAGGAAATACTCATTCAAACCTTTGTGAATATTTTTCCTTGGTTTTGTTGAAACCTCATTTCAATCACAATTTTCCCTGCAGTTCTATGCAAGAAGAAAGGAAACATCCTTATCTTTTAAAAGGAATATTAAAGGAAGTATTATCTCATTTCACTTCATGCTGCAGCATTTTAAATAGTCACATAAAGTGTTAAAACTAAGGTTAAAACAGATACATATAGGTGCCGGCTGCAAACATGCCACATTCGGGTTTTCTACCATTGCAAATCCACTGAACAGACATTCTAGCCAAACTTGTGATTTTTCAAAAGCCTTAACTAATTTGTTCTTTATAAATATTGTTGTGTAACATCAAGGACTGTTGCAAGAGGTATGGAGTCTGACTTCAAATTTGAAGTAGCCTTTACCCTGATGTGCATCAGCAGCACCATTTGGGAAGGTTTTACAATGATGTCCAGAATCTGCAGGGAGATTACCACTGGCAGATGGTACATTCTGCCTTGGGCATCTTCCCATCACGCAGAAGAAGGAACATAGCATTACACAGCCTTTACAAAATGTCATGTTAACAGAGAGCCACAACTCTTGTAGCAGATGATGATGACCAGGTAAAACCATAGTCAGACATGGGGCTATCCAATCCCAGTTGCAGTCTGCACCCAATATTCAATTCCTGTGCTGGAAGCAACAACCATACTGTCCCATGTGTACTATTTACACACGATGGACCTGGTTATGTGGACATCTTCTGGACAGTGGAAGATTTCAAGATTTCATGGAAAATCTATTTTTCAAGGAAGTTGGAAAACTATTTTTTATCATGTTGATACATCCTTTGCTGGCTCTTTCAGAGTAAAGTGTTTTGACTTCAACCAATATCTTTTAATTTAAGCTTTAACACACTTGTCTTGGAAATAACTGTAAAAGGAAAAAAAAAGTTCTATTCCTGTGATTTTTTTTTTTTTAAACCAGTCATTTACTAAGCCTACATTGCATTGAGCTTTCACTTTTAGCACTAAAGTCCTAATAAATGCAATGTAATTTCTAGAACAATGATTGAAAGTTCTAAGATTTCAGACTGCATTACTGAAAAAAAAAAAAAAGAAAAAAAAAAGAGTGAAAAACAAAGAAACAGAAATAATTACTAATTTACTTAACTCCTGACACAGTACTGGATGTGAAACAAATCATTTGGTTGAGAAGCAGGTACCTACTAAAACAACTTGCATATCAAGAAGAGAAATGAGGGGCTCCTTCTATACATGCGCTATACAAATATACATATCTGTGTTTATAATGTGTGTATGTGCATGCAAATGTGTATATATGTCTATGTGTGTTCATATATAAATAATGTTATGACTAAAGTCAACATTTTGAATTTGGGAGGGGAGAATATAGCATATAATTTTTCTGAACACTGAAAATTGACTATGCTGCTATTTGTTTGAAGTTCAGTCATGTTTCAAAAGACTAAAATATTTCATATTTGTAAAAAATGCAGATATGTATCACTTGTCTGGCCCTTCCTATGATAAGTCATGTCTGTGCTTGTTTTGATTTGGGATGGATCCACATTTTCAGCCTCAAAAATAATGATTTAAATTGACGTCTGATAGAACCCTACAGTCCTACAAGTGGAGATGTTATTGTGAAGAAAAGTAATTAAATTGGCTCAGTCAGAGAGAGATTTGGCCAGTCATAGTATACATCTTCTGTGCGAGCATCTCTTTCATTAGCTATTAGCTTCATCAGCTTTAGGTGTTTTATTTTCAGCTAAAGCATCACACTGCTAAATCTACATCTCTTAATCCTCTTAATTAGGAACGCAGAATCGCTCTCTTCTCAATTTTTGTCACCTCAGATATCAGATCCTTTGTCAGCAGAGCTGATCATGATAATATTTTTCTTTCTAACAGGAGATCAAAGCTTGAGAAGAGGTAACGTACATCTTGGGTATTCAGACTCAAGCTTGGAGGTCAGTTGAACCTGGAGAATTTATTTTGCTGGTTTTATAACATAAAATCTACCTTTAGAAGTACTGTTCAGTGAAATGTCAATACTGAACTGCCGGCCTAAAGCACTCTGTGTGCTTTGTTAAGGCATGTGGGTTTTTCCTCTCACATGCTGTACTTCATTTGAATTAGGCCCTGGGCAACATGACAACCCTGCCCATGGCAAGGACGTGGGAACCAGGTGATCTTTAAAATCCCTTCCAACCCAAGCCATTCTGTGGCTGTACGATTCTATGAATGCAAAATCTGGCATGAAGTCAAGCCTCAGATCTGTAAAAACATAAGGAAAACTGCGTAATTTTAAACCCAGCATTCATATGTACTGTTTTGAAAGGTTTTGCTTCCTCACCCTAAATTCTAGCCATTTTGCACTCACCTTGGAGAATCTCTAACCTCAGATTGTAAGTGGGATTTCCTACTTTCCTTGTCCCTTCTCTACAGTGCATTTTTTTTTTCCTGTTGAAATGCAAATCTCTAGATCCAGGGGAACCCCCTACTTTTCATGGGAATTCTCTCAGTGTGGAGGTCAGCTCCTAAAAGCTGCTTGTGTCTGTCCCAAGAAGATGTGCAATACATAGATGTTGCCTGTGGCTGCATGTTGTGAATGTGTCCATCATTTTTCTGTGATCACTTTAAGACTGCCTCCCAGCCAGGCTGTGAGCAGACATAAATCTCGGTCATTTCTTTTTTCAAAGAACTTCTCTTCTCTTTCCAATATAAAAACTGCCAGAGGTGACAAGAGAGTCAAATGAACCCTCCGACGATTTTACAAGCATAAGAAAAGATTTTCTGGTGGCCATTGGGAGTGAGAGTGAGCTGCTGAAAATCAGCAGTTCAGCCAGCAGAAGGTAATCTGGCTGTGGTTGAGGAAACGAGTGCTTTTCCTATGGAGAAATTCACAATTGACAGAATGTGAAACTTTTCATGTGAAATAATGCAAGGGCATTTTGAGGGCAATGGTCCAAGGAAAAAGAAAATCTGTTTTAAATTGAGAAAGAAGGGAGCACTGTGCTAATTGAAAAAGCAGACCCAGTGATTTTATACAATGGTTTGGTCAGGAGCTTTCTATTATGCATTAGTTTATTTAAACATGGCACAGCTGTGGCTCTGGCAAATCACACAGAGATTATTTCTCTTTTTGTTAAAGTGCTTGATAGCCTCACTGCTTACTTGTCGGTATGGATAACCTCTGGTAACACAAGGAAGTTGCTCATGTTAGTCTTAATGACATCTTCATTCATTATGCCATATCATCCTTTCTCTTTATTTGAATTTTTTTGAGTCTTTCTCATTCATGAGAATTACAGATGAAAAAGCTGCCCCAAACTGCACATCACTTCCCTTTTCTGGGTTCTCAGCTCTCTCTGCCAACCCTCACAACACAGCAGAGGCTAATGTCTGAAAAATGTTCTGGGGGCAATGACAGAAGTCTGTGTACACACTGTGCGCTACTCATTAAAGTGGGTCCCTGGTGAGCATGAATGCTATGCAAAGGTGAAAGGGACAAGAATTGTCAATCTCAGTGGTCACAGGGAATCAACAAGTCACCTTCCAATGCTGGCCTTGATCTTGCCATGGAGCTTGTTAGCTACAGGACATGGTGGTAAGGGTCTGGTCTCTTCATGCATTTTCTTGTAAAAGGCTGGAAGAAAAGGGCTCTGGGACTGAAGAAGAACTGGAGGAGCTCCCATATCTTTCCAGCTGAACATTAGTCAAACTGTGTGAAACATCATCCTTCAACATTTCAACAAAGCAGGTTACGAGAGGAGGCTGAAAATCTCTTAACCCCTCTGCACACACAGGTGTGTTTGCACCTAGAAATTAACAGTTCCTGAAGGATTTTTTTCCACAGTGGTGAGTAGAATAGAATAGTTCAGTAGGAAGGAAGTTTTAAAGACCATCTAGTCCATGTACCTGACCAGTGGGACAGGTTTGCTCTTGTGCAGCTATTTATGCCTGCCTATTAACAAGCACAAAGGACAGATCTTTAATCAGTCATTGCCAGGCAATTGTGGCATCAGACAAATAGGAAAAGAGAAGTGCCTTAGACAAAGGGCACCTTTCTGTCTGCACACATCCAGTTCTCTGTGAAATTACTGTGATGTTATGGAAGCTGTTACACAAGAAATGGGACTGTGGAGCTTAAATGTCAGTTCCTTTGCTTTGCACTTTCTTCTTTTCAATTGGGCTTGATGCAGCTGCCGCCACCACCGAGGTTTAGCCAAGTGCTATGTTTTTAAATCTTATCTTCCTTAGGTGGCAGCAAGCACAACAGCAAAATCTGGGAGATCCAGAACATGCAAATTCCTCTTTCCTACCATTCTTACTTTGGCAGAAAAGTAGCAGAGAGCATTTGCTTGCATGTGGGAAACAAATGTATGTTGCCATCCTCTGGGCTGGTCGTACATGGAAACACTGACACAGTGAAGACTCCATGCAAGCTTTGAGTTCCCATCATGAGAAGAAAGTTTCAAGACTATTGTATGCACAGTGTATATCAGAAGAATTTGTGTTGGTTTGCTCTGAAACCTCTTGGTAAGTTTTGCATGGAAACTGTCCGGTAACTTTCTTTCTTTCATTTTCTTCCCAGTATAAGTGTTTTGTTAGCCATTTCACATAATAACTGGATACTCTTGACCTCCTTTGACTCATTCGTTCTCTATCTCAATACACCAATAAGTGCCCATTCTTTGACCAGTTATTTCGCTCTCACTCAGTGCTGCCAGTAGTGGTATTGGTAAGAGTTGAGGACTTAAAAAAAAAGAAAGAAATCAGCAGAATTTTGAATAAATATTGTCTTTTAAAGCTAGGGATTATAAAATAATTTTAAATTACTCCTGATATGAAATTTGTGAATCTGATTTGTGTCAGAATGCTCAGCTGAAGTGCCTTTACGCTAATGAACAAAGGATGGGAAATAAACAGGGGGAGTTGGAAAACGTGGTATGCTTGGAAAATTAAGTTCTGGATGCTATCATGGAAATGTGGTGGGATGAATCACATGATTGGAATACTCTGATTGAATTGATGAAGTGATGACATTGGTGGACAGGGGAAGAGTGATGGATGTTATTTATTTGGACTTCTGCAAAACCTTAGACATAGTTCCTCAACACATCCTTCTCTCCAAATTTGGGAGACATGGATTAGAAGGATGGACTGTTCGGTGGGTTAAGATTTGGTTGGCTGGTTGCAGCCAAAAGGTTGTGATCAATGGTTCTGTGTGAGGGTGAAGGCCAGTCACAAGTGGTATCCCTCAGGGGTTGGTCTTGGGACTGGTGCTCTTCAGCATCTTCATCAGTGACAGAGACAATGGCATTGAGTGCGCCCTCAGCAAGTTTGTAGACAACACCAAGCTGAGCAGTGCAGCTGATACACTGGAAAGAAGGGAAGCCATCCAGAGGGACCTGGACAGACTGGAGAAGTGAGGCCATGAGAACCTCATACGGTTCAACAAGGCCAAGTGCAAGGTGTTGCACTTGGGCCATGGTGATCCCGCGATCAATCTGTATTTATACAGACTGGGTGAAGAACCCCATGAGAGCAGCTCTGTGGAAAAAGAATTTAGATGTTCTGGTAGGCAAGAAGCTGGACATGAGCCAGCAGTGTGCGTTTGCAGTCTGGAAGGCCAACTGTGTTCTGGGCTGCATTAAAAGAAGAGTGGCCAACAGGGAGAGGGAGGTGATTGTCCCTCTTGGCTCTTGTGAGGCCCCATCTGGAGTACTGCTTCCAGGCCTGGGACCGCCAGCACATGAAAGAATCAGAGCTCTTGGAGCGGGTCCAGAGAAGGACCACTAAGGTGATCAGAGGAGCACCTCTACTAGGAAAAGCTGAATGGGCTTGTTTAGCTTGGAGAAGAGAAGGCTCTGGGAAGACCTTGCTGTGGCCTTCCAGTACTCGAAGGGACCATGAAAACAGGAGGGGGAATGGTTCTTTATGAGGGTGGATAGTGATAGGACAAGGGGGAATTAAGGGGTTTTAAACTGAGACAGGGGAGGTTTAGGTTGGGTATCAGGAAGAATTTCTTCACACAGGGGGTGGTGATGCACTGAACTGGTTGCCCAAGGAGGTTGTGAATGCCCCATCCCTGGAGGCATTCAAAGACAGGCTGGATGTGGCTTTGGGCAGCCTGGTCTGGTGGTTGGTGACCCTGCCTGTGGCAGGGGGTTTGAAACTAGATGATCATTGTGGCTCAAGCCATTCTGTGATTTTATGCTTCTATGATATGAAGGTATATGTGATGAAAAAAAACTATTCTGATGGAAGAAAGTATAATTGTTTTGGATAAGAAGGTATATTGGATAAGAACATAAGATATTCTGTCCAGAGTATATGGTAAAAATGGTCTTTACTACTGCAGTGTTGAACAGTCTTCATACAGGAAGATGGTAAAGTCAGCTTTCAAATACATGGGGGAAATACAGGCAAGATTTCTTTTCCTCTCCATCTCTTCTTACTGGAACATTAGAAACAGTCTTATTTTAACTGTACCCAGAAATTGTCTCTTAAAGGAGAACTGCTTTCCCAACACAGGAGTGTGTGGGGAGAGTAAGAGAGTGGGAAGACTGCTTTGTAGCTGATTGTCATGGACTTCCAGGGGTGAATCCAGGTTGGGAATAGTATTAATTCAAAAGAAAAGTGATAGAAAATTAAATACAAATTTGAGCATAAACTTGCCTTTGAATCCTAATATCTCTATCCTTGGAGATTTAGATTCCATTACAAATATTAGCAAAGATCAAGGGCATTTTATTTTCAGGGCAAGACTAATTGGAAAAAAGTTAATTCTACAAAAAGTAGAAGTTAGCTAAATAAATTAAAATCAATGTGAAGTCTTCTGTAGACATGTCAGCCTCATTAGATTTTTTCCCACACATTAATCAAGCTCCAGTTTGCAATGGTCCTGTCATATCTTCCAGACCTCAAACTACTCTTCTCTCTAGCCTGTCTAAACCCCTCCACCCCCTCTTATGCACATTTTGCCTTTGATGTCTGATCAGATCCTTTTTTCGCCTTCCCAGTACACTCCTTTTGGAGGCAAGAAATGTTCTTTGCCACATCCCTGAGAAAAAAAGTGGCAGTGTTTTTACCTTTTTTTTTTTTTTGCCTGAATAACTCTCTCTTTCTGTCTCTGGCAGCAGGGAATCTATACTAAACACTAGCTTTTAATTAGAAATGAGTATAAATGGCAAACACAGCCATGTTTGAGGAGATTTCCTTTGACGAAAGAAAACAAAACAATATACAAAAAAGCTTAAGTAAAACAAACAAACAAACAAACAAAAAACATGTTTGAAATATTTGAATCATTTTTTAGGATTACAAATATTACTCCTCATTCTCTTCTTTAGTTTTTTAATTTATATATTTCAAGTGGTCAAAGTAATCAGTAAAAATATCTTTGGAATGCAGATGAGGGAGATAATGGGCAAGAGATAGCCACAGAAAGATGAAATTGGCTTCAAATTTCTTTTTAACCAGTTTCTCTAAAGAGATAAGGCTCATGTTGTCAAAGGGCATGATCATGTACTTCTGTCTGTGTGCACATGTGAGTCTGTCTGTCTGTTGCTGGAATCTTTGTGCCAACCTCACTAAAACAACATAGTGCATAGTTTGAGACCATTCTATATTTTATGAGGAAATACGGAATCACCATCTGCTTGCCTTGCTCCAGCTCTGCTCTCTGTTGGCCCCTGAAGAATCCCAGCTGCTGCTTGGTCTGACTGTGTGCAGCTGGTTTTATATTCATCGTAAACAGCTGGGCAGATGAGAGACATCTCAGCATCTCTGCCAAAGCACAATCTGCAGTGATCTACCACTCAGTGTGGATCTCAACTCTGACTTTCAGTGCCAAAAATGAAATAATTGCATGCACACTTATTAATTATTATCCATAACATAATAACTTATGTTTATGCCCTCAGTAAAAAGTTCTATAACACTGAATTATTGAGAGATTTTTTTTTTTTTTTGGTAGACAGAGATCTTATTATTGCGTTAACAATTCCTGTAATTGTGCTAGTAGAAATATGTAACAGGAAGATAAAATGGGATAATATTTGCTATGTAAAAACTGAATGAAATTATGTTAGAATCGATCAACTAGAAAAGTGGTTGATGACAGAAATAATGAAAATCAGGAGCTACAAAATAAGTTAAATCAAGGACTCACGTCATTTCAACAGATAGCGCATGGCTAACCACAGGCCATTTGTTTAATCAAAAATAGATCAAAAATATCATGTGAAACAAAGACAAATTCAAGAGGAAAACATGAAGTGTGTTACAAAACAAATAATAGCTCATTATAAATTTAACGTGTTTTAACACTTAAAAGCATGAGTGAAATGTTTCAAAATAGTCTCTATAATGACGCTTAGCTAAGAATATAACAAAACACCATGGTCTTATTCACTGACTGCAATTAAAATGATTTTTATACAACACTAACTTCTATTTCCAGGATTTTTTGAAACCTAAAGTAGCCTGGTCACTTGTAAACACATAGGAATCTTTCATTCATATGTATCCTCCTAACCATCCAAATTGTTTATAAAAGCGAGAAAACATCATTGGCAAATGGAAAAAATAGCTTCTAAACAATATATACATATATAAAAAAAGCTTCTGAATGTTAGTTGTTGATTTTATTAGTGCTTGAATTTCTGACAGAGTTAATGGTATAGAAGTTCATGATCAAATGTATTTTTTAACAAATGATGTCAACGATCTTCATGTTTTGAAATGTTTATGGTTCAGGCTGTAGAAAAGGGAGCACAGTTCTGAAACTTCAGTTAATGGATGTAACTGCTGTTTTGACTCTGCAAAATATTTTTAATTTATAAGCACATACTTACAGCTGTGTCAGTGTCAACCTGTACTGAGTAAGCAGAGTTCTCAGGAATGAGCTTAATTTTAATAATCAAAATAAATGGCATTACCTATATACTTAATATTTACATTTATTTAGGTGTTTTATCATAAAACTGAAATGAAGCTGAGATTCATTAAGGTCATAGAACAGTTATGCAACAAATCTTGCTGGCAGCACAGCTCATCCATGGCGTGGTCCCTTTCTCATAGAGATGCTCAGGGCCAGGTCCTGACCTTGGTCCTCTACATTCATTGAAAGTGGGTTTTGCTGACTCTGCTGCATAACTCTGCAGGGATTTAGAGAAAACAAAACAAAACCAACACACACACACACACACACACACACAAAAACCCACCAAAAGAAAGGGGTGGGAGGAAGGGGGATAGAATTAAAAAGGGTGAGAAAGAAAGATACCACTCATAAAAGGAAGGTGGACATTGTTACTGCTTTGGATAAGCAAACATCTCCATACCAAGAAGACCAGGAATCAAAGTTTTGTTGTGAAGACTCTACCTACATGCAGCATTAAACTAGATGGGACAAGGACAAATTTTTAGAAAAATAAACATGACAGACAGTATTGGACCCCTGCTGGGAATAGAATATTTTAACTGCTGGCTGTCATTTGTTAAAGAACTAGAAGCTCCTCTTAATTCTTTGGGCACATCCAGGGTGTGAGGTTTCTCTAAAACAGCTCTAAAAAATCCAGCAAATATCTGTGAGAATTGTGAGCATTTGCACTGTAGAAGAAAATGCTAAGGCTGAATGAACTTCTAGGGAAAGGCTGCTTCTAACAACAGGGGAGGCTACACAGCAGCAGGAGTTTGTTCTGGCAGGTATCTCTTCAAAGATAAAAATGATAGGCAGAGTTTTCTTTACAGAAGGTAGATGTTCTGCGGTTTTTCATTTCATGTAACATATCTCCAGGGAGGGTGGGGAGGCAATGTATAACCACTTCAAAGAGGCAATCAACACTGAATCAAATAGTTTTGGCTTCACCAAAGGCATCTGTAACCCTGGTAATCTTGGGCTGCCAGACCCCTCTCCCCACTGTGACCACCTTGATATTAGCCAGTCCCACAGAAAATATTTCCAAAGAGAATGCCAAAGAAAAGGTGCCCATCAGAGTGATTACCTGGGGAATTTTATAAAGCCATGAAGTAATTTCATGTGCAAAATGGTACATGGCACATGTGGGGGAGGAGGATCTTATTTTTGCTTTTCAGAAGAATGGATTTTCAACCAAGGGGAAGCACATGTTCACTACTGACTCAGCTGAAGTCTTGGGACACCAATTCTTTCTGTCCTGAGGTTCTCTTCCTCCTTTATATGGCTGATACAACCAAGCTGGACTAGAACTGGCAGCGCCATGTCTCTCTGAGACATAATCATACTGTTAGAGATGTATATCTTTTCTTATACTCGAGGAGTATCGTTTCAAACTTGAAATAATATTACCGGTGAACTATTATTATCTATCAGACATGTTTTTCCACTGTGAAGCTCAGAGACCCAAGGTGTTTCCAAGATTAAAAAAAGAGCACAATCATAGTTTTAATATCTTTGTTCTGCTGATAAAGGGTACCAAATCAGAAAGAGCACAAGGAATTATAAAATAACAAAGTGAGTATTAAGACTAGCAGGATTGAAGTGGGATCAAGACTTTGACATGATAATGTGTTAGAAAAGTAAAGTGAAAAACCATTTATTGTCTTCAGGGAAAGGCAATTCTGCTCATGGTGCTTTGACAATTTATCACCAGAATTGCTTTCACATTGATTGAGGTACTAAAAAAGGAGATACCTGCATTCTTATATCTCTGTGCTCTCACAAAAACAGCTCAAGCATATTTTTCTACAAATCTGCAACTCCATACAGAACTGCCTTTCATGGGAGTATGACAGAAATATTGACCTCAACCTATGCTGTGTATGACAGCTGACTACGAATATAGGGAGGAAGGAAATCCATAACATAAAAATGATCACGGCTAATCTATGTTAGTGTGATGGCATCTTCTGGAATAAAAAACCCAGGTCTTACGGGCACAGTAACATTGTACGTACTCCTTAAGGCTGTACCATGACAAAATCCTTTGGGGAAATTTAAATAAGGGAACAGCTTACTCTTAAATTAAGTGGTGCACTTTATAACCCACTTCCTACTTTAGAAACATTTAAGAACGTTAAATTACCTAAATGGCTAGGGAGGGCTATGCTTAGTCATTTACTAATTGCCAGTAAAGTCTTTCCAAAAATAGAAATCCCAATTGGGACCACCCTAAATCTGGCCAACTCACTAATAGATGTGAAAAAGTTACGGGTATGCGAGCACTGATTGTATTTTATATTGCTCATGGTTTGAACAACTGAGGTGACTTCTAAGATTTTCTCAAAACAATGTAGAAATAGTTGTTTTGAATGTAATGAATCACAGAATCACAGAATCACAGAATCACTAAGGTTGGAAAAGACCTATAAGATCATCCAGTCCAACCATCCACCTATCACCAATGGTTCTCACTAAACCATATCCCTCAATACAACATCCAAACATTCCTTGAACACCTCCAGGGAAGGGGACTCCACCACCTTCCTGGGCAGCCCATTCCAGCGCCTGACCACCCTTTCAGAGAAGTAGTATTTCCTAATATCCAGCATGAGATGAGATATGAGATGAGATGAGATGAGATGAGATGAGATGAGATGAGATGAGATGAGATGAGATGAGATGAGATGAGATGAGAAAGCCACATGCTTCAGTCTTCTTTGTTGTTTCTTCTTGCCCTTTGTTCAGGAAAAGTTCCAGCAGATCACTGCCAAATACAAATGAGTTGCAGTTTTGAATTTGCATAAGACTACTACCCAGTGGTAAGATTAACAGAGTATTCAGTGCAGTAAATTGTCAGCAGTTTGTGTTTAGAAGGTCGTTCATATGCTTAAACTCAGGTAGGTAGTTATTTTGTAATTATTTTCTATCTGCAGCTGAAGTTTTTGATTGATTTCAATACCATTAACTTGAAATGAAAATATAGCAGTACAGACAGTGGCTCTATGTCACTAATAACATATAAGCCGTGTTGCTAACTAACCATTTAATTCAAACACAGGCCTTTATGATTTAATGCCAATGTCAAAATTTTATCTGCATGTAAATTATGTGTGGTGCTCATATTCTGTGCTGAAATACTAAAGAAAAATGCAAAAAAAAAAAAAAAATTGAAAGAACTCTGAGGAATATTCTTACACTTCTTCTTCTTCTTCTTTTAATCTGGTTTAGGAGAAAATTATGCTTTATACTTTGTATAAAGTGCCTTTGTAAATATAAGTAATGCTTTAGTGCCAGAGAAAGACTTGCAGAAGGGGAAGAAGGACCCCCTGTGATGCCTGAGAGCACAGATAGACTTGTGCCAGTGAACTAAAACCAGCAAGTTAAAGCTGATACTCTCTTCAGCTGTTAGACCCATCTCTCAGATAGATGGATGGCCAACTCAGAATAAGCTGATTTGCCCACAAATCAGTGCCCGACATGCATGGTTTTCAGCCTGGAACATTAATGTGAACTAATTCAAATTTTGGTTTTTTTTTTAGCAAACTTTGATGAAGCTTGTGTCAGTTCAAGAGCTGATTCATGAATGGAGTGGATGTTTTTGCCTCAGGGTTGAGAATGTCATGGGAGAGACAGGGCAAATACCTGAGGGATGTAACTAATGCACCGACTAATTTTCATCAGTTTAATTGACTCCTTCACCTTTTGTAAGCAGTCTGTTTGCCTGTGAGTAACAGATAGAATCTTATTATTCCTTTTCTATCGTGGATTCAACACTACTGCTTCAAAACAGATAACTGAAAAGTGCCACTCAGCAAAGCCTTTTGGTGTGTGTTTAAAGCTAATGGCCTTTGATGCCATTATCATTTTTTAATAATTTGCCATCACATCTATTTACACAGGATTTTTCTAATTCATTTTGCATCACAACACTCAACAGCTTTAGTAGATGCAAATACAATTCCCTCACTGATACAGAACCCAAAAGGAATTGTAAAGAAGTTTCTACTTTGTCATACTCCAAAGGACATCTTGGCATTAAACTCCAACAAAACAAGAAAAAATGGTATCTCTCTTGCATGGATGCCTTTGGTTTCTCTCTTTCCACTTACACACTGACTCTGGGTGAAAGCAAGTAGCCCACACATAGTTGCTAATAATACGAAGAGAAGCAGTGGGCCGTATCTCACTTAGTTGGAGCTTCCCCAACACGATGACAATAATAACATCTTTTTTCTTCATGCTTGCTTGCTTGCTTCTGTGACTCCCAGCATACCTTTTCCCTGACTTGATGTCCATTTTGTTCTCTTTTGTAGAATTATAGAAGTTTCTCAGATTTTCTCTCTGTACCTTAAGGACTATGAAGATCATTTAATGTTCAATCTGTGAAGAAATTGTAGATGCAATACTGAAGCTGTTACAGAAAAGCCCAAATACTTTTAAGGAAATAAACAAGTGGATCTAATTGTTCGTCAGACCAGGAAAATATCCAGCATCATCTTGCTATCTGGTTATATTAAGGAATATCATTATTTTTAGTTGGTAGTTAGAAAAGAGGTTTACAGATTTTGTGTTGAGCTTCTTCACTGCTGTTGGGTTCTTCAGCAACAATTTCTAGCACTACGTTACAAAACATAAAGTGCCTAAGGCAGCAAGCTATTTTCCTTACAATTTTGCTACATCATTTAGCAATAAAGAAATTAATTTTGGAAACAATGATCAGATTAGTGCCCAGCAAATGCAGAAAAAGTGCTTCTTAAAGAGTAGATTTTAACAGATTTTTAGGGAGAAAGTTTTCAACATTTCAGCTTTAATTGTGGAGGAATCCAGTGATGCCCGTGATCACTCATCAGCTAGCTCAATGGCAGAAGTGAGACTTCCCTATAGGAGTAATCTGTGGAGCCGGTGACCTCCTTGCCACTGTAATAACAATGAACACTCATACTATATGCCTTAAAAAGAAATGTCGAGGGAATCACATTGCAAATCACATTGTTGAATTAATGATCCTTCTGATTTTTAATATACAGTTCCTATGTATAGGACATAAGACACTGTGATGTGAAGGCTCTCCATGGAAGTAGAAGAGTAAGGGTTTAACTGGCAAGTTTTCATCACTTCATCAGGTCAAGGGAGTTCAGATCACTGGAAATTTGTCACTAAAATCCCATCCCCTTTTTTTCCTGTATCTTGTCTTACAATCAGTATTTATCTTGTATGCATCAAAGAGCTGGAAGGTAACTATTAAAGTATTGTAAGACACTGAAAAGATCAGACTGTCTTGCGTTATTTTTTCTTTCTGAGTTTCAGCCATTCAATGATAAAATCAGCAGTGCTTTCTGTATTTGCACAGAGTTGACATATCAGGTATATCTGATGAAAGGGTAAACTGCAAAAATAGCAATCAAATTCCTGGAGCATACAATGAAAAAATGCTTGTTTTGTCACTCTTTAATGAGAAAACAGCCTTGACTTTTTCAAAATTCATCATGATGTGTTTTGATGACTTGTTACTAGTTAAGCATGAGTTTTTTGATCTCCTGATTTTGATAGACAATGACCCTGTCATCATATCAAAGCACCTCCTATTGCAGTAAATGTAGAAGCACAGCTCTCTAGAGATATCCTTAGGGCAAAGTGTATATGCATGGACACGGAAGACAAAAAAAAAAGGGAGAGCTCTATAGCAACTGGCCTATTTAGGGTTTTTCTGTACTAGAAATACAATAGTGTCATGGGACCCACTTACAATACTCTTTCATTGTAGAGTGCAGCTGGTAACCTTAACCTTTATGCCTTGCTGTGGAACATAGTTATGGACCCATCAGCACAACAAAGTAGAACCATATTGTATTTGGGTCAGGGGATAACTATGTTGTAACTTTGTCCCTTGTCACAGCTGTGATTTTAACACAGGCAAGACCTTCCAAAGCCCCAAGTATAGTATTATATGTCTTGCTCTCAACTGATAATTGCTGCTGCTACTGTTGTTGTAGGAAAGCCACCTGCTGTTCCTCTTTCTTTTGTAAAGCAGTCCCTTTAGCAGTCACAATAGTAATTGTGAAGCACTAATACAGACAGTTTATTGAGTACAGAAAGTGACAATTTTGCATAGCAAATTTCTAACTTTGTTGAGAAAGATAGAAACTAAATCTTCAAAGGGCAGTGTTTGCTCACAGAAACTACATGAGTCTTGTTCTTTCTGATGCTGATAAATGTCAGAGCTGTTAAAGAGCCTCCTTTCAACTTCTTCTGCTAATATAAACTTGACAGTGGTGTATGGAGATGTGCACCATCCAGACTGACACTTCAACATGACTGCCAGTGTCAGGTGATAATCCAGACAGAGTAATGAAGAAATGGGCAGCCTAAGAAGAGTGGGGTAATCTCAACAGCAACACATTGCAGTGTCATGGCTGGGACATACTCCTTTGGCCTCCACGTACCGTGTGCAACCTACCCTATAGCCCTTGGGGTATTCAGAATGTTGTGCAGCAAACCTTTAAATCTTTTTCCCTCTTAGAAGACTCTACTAGATCTTGAAGAAGGATCAATTATCTCCCTATTGGTGTGTTTCATCTCAACTGGAGAACTGTTAGCTTCCATGTCTTCCCCAATATCATAATTAACCAGGAAGTGATGCACAGAGCACCTTTGTGAAGAGTAATCAAAATGCATTTGCTTTGAAATCTTTGAAGGGGAAAACCCCCTTTAGAACAAAGCACAACTTTCTGGAACAACCCTTTTACCAAGAGAGGCAATAACTTAGTCAGGATGACTATTTCCAAAGAAGAAGTAAATTCAACTGCCTCAGTGGGGAGAGTGTGGAAGCTTCAAAATACTGTGGATGGTGCCTACGTACTGCAGTGACTGATGTGCTAATTGCTGAGTGAGGGATGCACTGCAGATGTGGGAGTGGAGAAGCAGCTGTTCCTCCCAGCTGGGCTCTCACACTGCCTCCCTCCCCCTCCCCCCCCTCCAGTCAGGAATACAGAAAGGGAAGGCACTACGAGCATTGTGATGAACTTCAAGAGTTTTATTAGCAGCAGTTGCACTTCCTCATCACCACAACTCTGAAAAACTTTTTGCAGTACTTGGTACCTCCTTAGTACTCTCTTTTCGATGAGGAGCAGAAACAGCTGCTCGGAGGGTCTGGGAGATGAACACACACACAAATATGTGTCACAAGATAAAAATGACACATTAGACTGGAGTGTCAATGTCAGCCCTGGGCTGGTCTGGAGATACAGTCAGTGGTGACTGCAGCCTTCAGCTCTTTCCTGCTTTTATCTGCAAGAAGGTGACACAAAGCCTGGGGCAGGAGCCACTCTCTGCCTAATTCCACCCCTCCAAATCTATGCACGCAGGTTGGGTTGCTGCTGACGTGTGGAGTTATCCTAGAGAAGCCAGTCACAGTGACTGCAGAGCCTGAGGGGATACACATCGCTGCCTGCAGCTACAGCCCTGTGGTTTTCCAGGAGCTGCTGCTCCTCCTGCTCAGCACGCAGAGTAGGTGCCGAAAGTATCTGCATTTGTTAACCCATTCCAGAAGTTAGTAATGAAGATACTGAGTACACTTTTCCTTTCTGCAATTTTATACCATCCTATGTTTTTTTTTCGTTTGTTTGTTGTTGTTGTTGTTTTAATGCCTTTCCTGCTATAATTGATTGATTTCATTTGTTCAGGAAAACAATGTATTTATTGCCAAAGGTAGAAATTAGTTTCAATAATTCTATAACAGTCAACATCTGGCTAGTTTGTCTTCTCAGATAGATAGAATTGCTGTTCTTTTGCTACTGTTTTCTTCCAAAAAGCAATACATCATTTTCCTTTCTACCAGCTTTGTCCTGCAGGAAGCAAAATAAAACAGAACATACTGGATTGTGTTCTGAGCCTACATGAAACTATGCTCAATATCTGCCTCTGTCCCCACACCAGGATTTCATTCAGCCTTGAGTCTGTTGGCTCTGAAAAAGTGCTGATGCAGAGGCAGGTAGTTCTATGTCCACCAAGACAGTGCAGCAGGAACCTTGAAAAGAACAGGACAAACTCTGCCTGCCTGTGGGAGAAAGAGCACTGTCCACTGTAGACTCCTCAAAGGAACATTTCTGCAGGTGTCCTATGACATGGGTTCTTCTGAAGCCTATTGTTAAAAGACTTGCAAGGCCGAACAATCTGTAACTTCACCATAGTCAAGGTGTGGAAGGGGCTCCACAGGGACAAAATTCAGGTCCCAGGAATTTAAGGTGAGGCTGTTATGAGTGCTCAGAACTACCTCTTACATTATTTCTTGTTCAAATCAGATTAATATCGTAGCATACAGTTCTGTTGGGATATCAAAATATATTGCGTCTGTGAAACAGCTTAAAATAAGCAAAAACAGTAATGAACAATATAAATACTTTTTTTTTTTTTTTTCTATGAGAAGCAATCAAAAATTATATTTAATGTGCAAAGTCATCAGTGGCAAGTCCAGGAGTCTCCTTAATCTTGTAGCCAAAGGACATTGCTTCAGATACTATTCTCTCCAGTGTTCTTCTTTTAAAGGAAAACAGAAGTATACTGTCAGACAACTCTGAGACTTCATAAATTTGTTTCTTCAGGTTCAACCTTGTAACTAAATATCTGGACTGATAATTATCTAATACTGTTGCTTTCGTTACTTCTGGAAACACTTTTGTTATCATTTCTAGCTTTGGATGACATGATAGCTAACAGAAACTACTGCTTGTCTAACATCTATACTGTCACTTTAAATAAAATATAAGTAAGTATAATTCAATGAGGCTTTCTGCACTATACTGTTTTCTCCTGCAACATCATTTTGATTTCCTTCATAAGCCCCAGTCTTCTCCTTCAGAGCTTGGTTATGATTCTCTGTCCATCCCTTTATAGCTTCAAAAATACAATGGCCATTGATAAAAAACTGAAAAAAAGAACTTTTCTTAAAAGAATTAAGCCATAATCTCAGCCTTCTACATGTTGTGCACACTTTTCTATGTGTTTTACACAGTTGTCTCTGCACTGTGCATCCACAGCCTGTGAGGATGCTTGATATCACTCCCTCTTCTGGATGAGGAAACAGGCAGATTTTGCTACACACAGCGTGATGGCAGAGAAGAAATACAGACAAGTTACTACAGAGCATTCAAGAATGGCCTGTTATTCAATGTCAAGCTGTGATTCACACTGCTTCAGGAATCTACAGCTTCAACAAGATGAAATGAGGTTTATAAAATACACTGATTCCCATGCCACACACAGAGGTGTGCCTACAGCCAGCTGCAGTTCATAGGTGGCATTGTGTTGGGTGCTCCCACTCTCAAGTGACTGATGATGGATCAGAGCACTGCATGCTGACAGCTCCTTACGTCTCTCCTCTTTGTCTTCCAATCAGTGTGCTGGGAGGCAGGGCTGAGGATTTGCACTACAAAGTCAGCATTCAATGGGAATGTTTCAGAAAGCACTGCTGCATCTCTCCTGAGGGATAGTTCCTCTCATCCCAGCAGGGCAGATGTCCATTTTTGCCAAACTAAAAAGTACAAAAGAAGGCAAACAGAAAGAAAAGAGACGATAAATCAAAAGTACAAATAAAAATTCTGCCCTAATGATGCCTGTTCTGCCTTATTGGAGAGAACGCACTGGGCAGAAGTGCTGTTGTTCTACACTTCATACTACACCAGTGTGGTGTTCAACAAGTGCCATTAATCGAGAGCTCTGTAATTCATTAGGCATAGTTATGTACTTGAAATGTTATTTCAGAATCTTTTTCAAAGGCTCCTGCCACAGATCTGTAAAGGTGAGCTGAAAGGAATCAGCTACTGCATTTTAAAACCACATTTAATAGCAAACAGTAACTTTCTCAACATTAACCATTATGAAAGCAGGAAATCTATAGTGCCTATTTACTTGGTCTATTTCCCTAGCAATAGAGAGACAATAGATCTGAGCAGGCTACTCTGAGGGAGGGAACAGAGCGTTTTTAACAGTGTGCATTGTACTAGGGCTGCTCTGAAAGTGTTTTATTCTGTTAGCCCACAACATCGGAGGTGTATGTTGGTCGTAGGACAGTGGAGGTTGAACCTTTCCACCAACTTCCCATCGCCTTTTGTTGCTGTGTGACAGATGGCAACAGAGGGGCAGCAGAGTTAGTCTGAACTATTTTTTCCATTCTTTATAGGGTATGCTACTTCCTGATAATGAATTTTTTGGTGTTGTCTCTTGCAAGAAGAAACTTTTTTAAATGCTTCTGCAGATTCTACTGTTCTTACTCTGACAACTCTGAATTATTTTTGCTAGTTGCAGACATCGTCAAGCTTTTCCTGATCAGTAGAAGTAGACTACATCAACTATTATGTAGGACTGTAAGCATTTAATTATCATCCTCTTCTTCAGAAAAATCTGTATGCTTCTAATTTCTGAATTTTAGCAGAGTATTTATTTATAGAGAATCCATCTTATTTATTACAAGACTTTTCTTACATCAAAATATCTTTGTATCCCTAGTAGCCAGAAATAATGGATTTTGCTGAAAGAGTTTCTGAAAAGTTGATATTGCATTGACTATTTCTGGTTCATCCTTACTGCTGATATTAATATGCTTGTGTAGGTTGTGGAATTGTGAGCTGTTGTTTTTTTTTTTCCTTTACTGTATGTATATTATATTTTTATGGTCGATGTGTCTTTGTTCTTCTATTGGATGTCATGCAGCTAAGCTACTACCTTTCCACAAATGTAGGCTTAAAAACAATAAGTTTCTCTACACTAGAAAGTATAAAAGTTGGCAACCTGTAAAAAAGTTTTGCCTGCTTGGTAACAAGCAAAGAAACTTATAAATAATAAAAAAATATATAAATAATGGTATGTAAACAATAAAACTGTGTACATCACAGAATATTCCAAGCTGGAAGGAACCCACAGGGATCACCAAGTCTAAATCCTGGCTCCAGATGGGACCACCCAAAATCAAACCCTATGTCTGAGAGAATTGTGCAAACACTCCTTGAACTCCAGCAGCTCGGAGCCCTGACCATTGACCTGTTCCAGCCTAACATGATTACTACTGCTGAATTTTATTGCTATATCCTAGCTAGGGGTGAGTAATTCTATACATTTATGGTAATGCTCAGATCCTCTCTTGAGGGTTTGTAAAAGTACTTCTTTTTCTAAAGCTTATGCAAGTCCTTTATATGTTATTTTATTTCCCGTAATAGGTGCCAGACACATTTTTTTTTTTAAATAAAACTTATCAACTGATATTTTTGGTCAGTTTACACAATACATATTTGAATATGCATTTTTAACACAATTTCAGTAATAACTAAGACATAGTTTCTTATTAATCAATAATTTATTAGCAAAAGAGAATACTTATATATTTTATAGACATTTGTGTGTGTGTTTGCCTGTTTATTGCTCAATTGGGAAAATATCATAATAGTGAAATCTCTGGAAACCTAGAATAGGTAAGCTATTTCTGACTGTAGGGTAAGCTTGTCAAGGAAATTAGCTGCTTGGCAGCTCTAAAAGTGAAACTCCAGTGTGTGCTACCAAATGGTTCTGCAGGAAGTTAACACCATAACTGGAAGACAATGAAGTTGCTGTTAAAGTGATGTGTAGCTGATAGTTGTTTAAAATATGCATTTTTATCTAAATGAGAGTAGGATATAGGTTTCCCCACCCCCAGGCTGAAATGCTGAGAAAGAACTTCAACTGAAAGAATCTTCATTTTGATAGATATTACTTCAATGTTATTTACTCATCACTTCTTTTTACTCAATCACTTAGCAGTGTTAACTGAACAAATACTTTACTAGGCTTTGTACAGTAACATTTGTTTAATCAGAAATGACTGTCACCAAATAAAATGTAAATTGTGCATACCAGGTCCAGTTAATTATATTTACCACAGAGAGTAAATATTCACACAATTTCCTGTAGAGAATCTGCTTTAGTAGGGAATTGGATTAGGAGATACTCAGCGGTCCTTTCAGTGATAATGATTATTTTGTACCTGTAAAAGTAGCTGCTTCTAAAGAACAAATATGTGAAGAATGTACTTAATAAAGCACACACACTGCACTCACAAACTTGCTGTTTCAAGTGGACTAAAACAGTGCAGAAGTGACTGGTTGCATAGAAAAACTCTTTCCTTCCATCTATCTATAAAGTATTTTAAGACTTTATCATTTTGGTATCTACATTCTGACTAGCAACAAAATGAGCTCGCACTTCTATTGCAGCTTGCTGCTAATAGTTGGAATTAATTTCTTACAATAAGAATCGCAATGTGTCTACTCCAAAAATTCTTTGCTCATATCAATGACTGCATGCGCCACGTATTCAGAGCCCTGCTTGGTGTGATTGTTAAGACTTCTGCACTCAGCAGCAATGCTCAGTTCCTGCCCTGTGGTTCACGGTGATCACTTGCCTCAAGTGGCAGCTGTGCAGCTAAGGGCACTGTTTCATGAAGAGGTTTCACCAGGCACATGAAGTGTATTCCACACAGGCCTATTGAGAGATCCTTTTTGTTCACAGAGTGGGCTGTGCTGTGGCTTTCACACAGGTTTGTTTTTAATTAGCTGGCAGAACAGAGGAAGGAATGGGAGCTGAAGGTGAAAGAGGGCTTGTGAAAGAAAATCATATGGAAGCATGGTGTGATTCTGAAGGTGTCAAACACCTAAATAACCAAAAAAAAGAGAGAGAAGGGAGCAAAAATGTCAAACTTTTCCCTATGCAGTGGAGACAAGATTGCTTTTTTACCTAATGTTATGAGGTGACAGTTATTTGACAAGCAAGCAAGGAATGAAAGACACAGAAGAAATATTAAGTCTGTATGTTTGGTCTTTATTTGAGAGACAGCTGCAGATTCAGAATAAAAAGAAACTGCAAGCTGTCGCCTTTCTCAGGCTATAGGCTAAAATGTTGTGACTCAGGCTTCTTAACAATGCCATTGGAGCTGGGCAAACTTTTCATAGCACAACAATGCTACTTCTGAGTAAACACATTCATAAAACTGAAACAATTTTGCTAATTGATGACTTCATCACTATTTTATGTACACATTTAAATACAGGATTCTGTAAAAACTTTTTTTTTTTTTTTTTAATTGCTACTCAATTTTATCTTGAAATGCATTCATTATAATTTGCATAGCAGTGATTTTGATTTTCCTGACAGGAAAGAGCACTGATGGAAGCCATGTAGCCTCTTTTTTGTACAAGAAATTGTCATTTTCTACAGTTAATCTACACCTTGTAAGCTCCTTACGCGGTTTGAAGAATTCTCCAGTGGCAGCAGGAAGAAACAACCTAGGCAAAGATGAAAATACATCAGAAGAATTTGGTTATTTATTACTTGGTTATGAAGGGGAGCTGTGAAAATAACATTTTTCCTATACAATATATCTATCACCACTTCTTTAACCAATTTTAGATCTTGAGTTTGCTTGATCTAAAGTGAAATTTTTGGACTTCCTATGCTAGGAGATGCATAAAGCCATCTCAACTCTCCTCTTTAACTCTTTTTTTTTGAAAAACAGTATTTCCAATTTTCAAAAATGAAGTCTTTTTCAGTAAAATAATTAAGATTTTCATAAGTAAATCTGAAACTCAAAAAAGATATTTATGTCTTTTCCTTCCAACCTCAACAACTCCATGATTTCACGATTTTCCATTTATGACCATTTACCACCAGAAATAAAGCCATATTTCTGTTCACAACAACCTTCCTGCCCTCAAAAGAAAGCAAGACAAGTTACATAAAATCCTTTCAATTTTTTCATGTTTAATTTTAGGAGGGCAATGTCCTCAGTTGGGAAATTTCTGCTGAATTAGTTGAGCAAACAAGGCTTTGGCAGGAAAGAGCAGCTCCTATCTTGCACAGTAAGACAATTTGTGTTAAAAGGCCTTGTGGCAGAATATATGCCAAAGGATTCATTGATTCTCAGAGTGACAGCTGTTTCTGTGCCCTGATGCAGGCTGATTAATAATCCTCCATTGATTTTTCATTTTCTTCACTGTAGATATATTCTTCATCCAAAACTCACAGCATCTATCTTGGATATGTTTTACTGATACTGTCGTATAGTGGGCACATACAGTTTGATTTTGCTAAACACAGGCTTCACAGGTGCTTATGTTTTATTTCTCTTTAGCCACATTGATTTCAGGGAGCGCTAATGCTGTAATAGAAACAAGAGATACTGTCAGGAGCTCGCCTGCTGCTCAACCTGCAACAGAAATGATAGTCCAATACAGTCCAATCGAGAATAGTACCAGCTGTTACTTTTATTACATTTTTTCTCATTTCATTATCTGTCTCCATGAACATACCAGGAGATGGCGTACGCCCTGCATAAACCTTGCCACACTCCATATTTATTTTAAATTTGGGCAGCAATTTTTAAGTAAAGAAATAGTTTAAAGGTATTTGAAACATATCTATCTAAGGATGACGTACTTTAAGGAAAAGCAAAACACACAAAAAATCCCCCAAAATGTTATATATATTACTTTGACTAGAAAATATCTTCAAAATATGAGGTTATAGTGTTTTTGCAACAACTTCCTGCAGCACATTTGGATTCTGACCATATTGGATATATTGCAAGAACAGATTTTCCTTCTGATTATTCTTCCCCTCCATCCCTTAAACATGTGACAAAACTAAGAGAGAGAAAACAAACTATACATGTCTAATATTAACCATGTACTACTATGCATTGTCTAATATTAACCATGTACTACTATGCATTGCTGGAAAAATCTAGAGGTTGAACAGATGGAATTATACTCAAAAAGATTGGAAGAATGGGAAAATGAAAATTAAACAAGTCTCTTTTAAAAGTCTTTTTTAAAATAGAGAGACTAAAATTCCTGTTTTAGATTTGATATAAACCGATCTTTTTTTTTTTTTTTTACAGTTCCTCCACCTAAGAACAGCTTTCAGTAGCTGGAAGTTTCTCTAAAGTTTTGAATCTTATTCCACATTTCGAGTGATACAAGACTATATTGCTGCTACTAATTAAATCTTTCAGCATATTTTAACACTTGTAAAGAGGAAACTTAATTATCTCTGCTGTCCTAAAACGTGCTGAACCTGAGATCTGTTTTCAAATGCTTTAGATTATGAAGATTTCTATCATTCATGAGTCAATTAGGAAAAGATACAAAACCAGTCCTTCTCAGCCCTGCACCAAGTCCCACATTCTATATCTCCCTCCTTTACCCCCCCCAAAAAGCACATAACCGACCAATCAACCAACCAACCAACAACAACAACAAAAAAAGCAAGTAACACATCGTGGCATTTTACAGCTGCTCCTTTTCCTCTTCCTTCTTTGCATCATGTATTGCACATGCCATACAATTAAACCGTTTGCACCTTAAGTATGCTTTTTATTTTTATTTTTTTCTCCTTTTTTGGACTATTTTCTAACCTATTCTGAACAGTCTAACCAGCGATTTCTTAGCGACAGCCTGCCTGGGAAGGGAGATTTTCCCTAAGAAGTCAGAAAGAATCTGGTGTGAAATTACACTGATGAATTAGCACATTGAGACAATTGTCTGCGATTAACAACACATTGCTGTTGTGAAGCTGCCACCAGCTGGAGCCACTTTTAGCACTAGGAAAATTATAAAGCAAGATTGACAGGAGAAATAGAAAAGGGTAGGTATAGAAGAAATAAATGGACAAAGAGGGGAGAAAAAAAGTCCCTAATTAGCTAAGAAATGAAGTGGCTTTATAACAGCTTTTCACAGCCTCTGAGAAACGAGGGATTGAATTTAGCAAAGGACAAAGAGACATAAAAAAAAAAAAATAAAAAATCAGATCATCTGATTACCTAGGTAAATGTCATCAAAGCTTTATTACATTTTGAACTCTCTGAATTAAGTTAATACCGACTTGCACGACATTCCCTACATTTACCCATGAAACAATGGCAGAAAAGGCTGCAGGTTTGCAGGGAGCACAGTGCTTTGTCATTAGCAGCTATCGTGCAACCAGCCCATGCGTGCCAGGAGCGACTGTAAACAGAAAGCCCTGGCAGGCAGAGCAAATGCTTGGAGCCGGAACCACACTGTAACTCTGCCTTGTAAAAATGGGTGCCTGGTGCACTGCATTGTTGCTGAGAACCGAGTGGAGAACACAAACTGTGTTTCAAAGACATCACGTAAGGGACAAGAGGCAGTCCTTATGTACTACTCTTGTAAAGGTTTACCACACAGCAAAATACAGAAAAAAAAAAAAATAATAATAATAGCTAGACTTGCTCCTTTTGTTCTGTGAAAAAAAAAAAAAAAAGAAAGAAAGAAAAAAAAAAGAAAAAGATTGTGTCCATCATTTTTATTTCTATCAGTTGGCTGCCTACTGACAACTTAAACAGGATGCAACACTGGTAGATATGATGCTTGCTTTCTGTCAAGGTATGGGCTCCTGGGATGTGATCATCCCTATTATCCCAGGAATGAACCAGGTATTAATTAGTCTGGGGAGGAGTCAAGCTTACTTTGTAACATTTTCTTTCTCCTAGATGTCCTTCACAGCATAATGTCCAGATAATTCCCTTGTAATAACAGAACAGTTTTGTAATAACATATACATACAACAGTTCCTTTTTCACTCTTTATCAAATGATAAATTTTTGCTCTTGGATTCATCTGTGATTTTAAAGATGATAATTTTAAATTATCAAGGCATTATGATAGTTTTAATTTTCAGGTGCCACTGTAGCAATAGCAGGGTGTGCTTAACCCTCTCCCACCAAACAACTCCTTCCACTTCTGCTTTGCCACAGGAAATATTCACATCACTTTTTACTCAAAAAATTCTCTCTGTTATTCCAGATTGCCCAGTGTGTGTCTGTGGAGAAAAAGGATTTCAGCTGCAAGGTCTGGAATCAGAGGCTGAAAAGTAGTACTTTTTTCTCCCAGTGGGAGGTTGTGATAGTTTTGTATAAGTGGAATATATTTAAAAAAAAAAAAAAAATTCCAATATCTGCAGTTTTGAACAGAACCTTCTATCATATACCTTATTTATGTAAAAATATTAACTCAAAATTTATATGAAGCACTCAAATGTTCCACCAGTGAAAGCACTTACAGCTTTTGCAGTTGACTCTACCATCACATGTTGCTACTATGATCAGTCCCCTGTGGTGTTAGGCTGTTTCTGGCTTTTGTCCACTCTTGGCCAAAAGGTAGTGCCTGGCTCCTGCTCTGTCCCTTTACAGATATCATCTCTGAGTGTTGACACAAAAGTTGCACGAGAGGTCCATAACACACATGAATTTCAGCAGGAACAAAAGATGTGCCAACCTTGTAAAACCCTGCAAATCCAGCTCTTTAATACAATTTCCAACCAAAATACAACCTCATATTTGTCTCATTTTAAAGCTTTTCAAGATGTTCATATGCTTTTAAGGACTATCTCTGTAAACTCGTGTTAAAATTACTGTTGTACTAGTGAGATATTGTATTGATTATATCTTTTTCTGACTAAAACTGTATTTACTGATAATTTTATAGGCATTAAGGCAGATGTCAAAGTGCATTTAAAAACTTTCAATTAATGTTTCATTAGTCATTTTGACAGTGGAGACAGAAATTTTTACTGTAATATCTATGTGTAATGATGATAGGATAGGCATGAAAACATATGATCCACACACACACACACATATATATTAGGTAGAAGCATGGATTTGAAGATTTTTTAATTTTTTTAATTTTTTATTTTTTGCATTCAAATAATCAGCCAGTAATAAATGCAAGAAATTTGTACAAAGTAATGATTTTGCCACTTAATGATATAAAATGACTTCTCCCAAGATATCCGACTAATCTACACTTTCCTTACATTATCATACATTAGTAACAATCCAAAGTAATTGTAATGTACTAAAATTGAGTTCCTTGGCTGGAACAACAATATATTCAGCAAACAAGAGTAGCTGATAAGTGGCTTAATAGCCACCAATATTCAGGGAAAATGGACTTGAAGAAATTTAGAAGAGGAATAAAGATAAGAGGAAAATGAAAAATATTAATGTGATGCTAGAGATGCAAATTGAAAAACCACATCCAGATCTGTGTTTATAGAAATGTTCCCAGCTTCATATTGTTTCTTTAATAGAGAAATTAAATGCTCAAATTATTTAATAGAGTTGTGGATAGAATTAAAACACAGGGGCTGGAAAGGGATGTTTTTAACTTCCCAGAGTAACTGAATGTGGGCTCTTCCAGCTACAGTCATAGAAAGATTAAATGTAAGAGTTACATATAAGAAGGATTATAGTCATTATATGGGATCTGTTCTTTTATTGCATCCAAGATGTTGGTAACTTAACATTTTATATCTGTTACCTTAACATAATCCTAGCATGCATTTATTTCTGAGAACATTAAAGAAGCACATATTTTTAACATTGATCAGATAATGTAACTTCAGTAGCAGTAGTAGTAATAATTTAGTCTATACAAATACAGTGCATAGCAATGTGGGCATTGGCAATACCATGTCCTGAGAGGACAAGTCTGGAAAAATGATGATGAGTCTTCTAATCAACCTGATGCAATCAGAGGAGAAGGTACAAATACATGATTCTTGTTAGCTTGAATGCTTTTGTTTGTTGAAAGACAAACACCCTGTGAAATGCACTCACTGCTTGCAGGACGGCACCTGCCACATGTGCTGTTTGGATGCCTCCTCCATGGAGGGGCTGAGGCCCAAAATACCTCTGGAGGTCAGCAGGGTGCTGGAATTGTATTTTGGGAGGTGAGGTGAGTGGGGAGTGAAGGGCAAGGAAAGGAGTTTTGAAGACAGCATTTGGGTAACCTGTGCCATGAGATATTCAATCCTCTCCAAGGGTCTATCTTGAGATTCCTATTTTATGGAAATACCTGTTTTTCTTGATGGAATATACAGAATACATAAAAATACTGATTGCAAAAAGTGTACAGTGAGAATTCCTCTAAAAACTCATTGCTTCACCAGATCCCCTCTGACAAAAGTTCAATTTTAGTCAACAAAGAATGCATATATATCTGTGTACAGATGTAGATGTATGTTTGTTCTCTTGTAGATATACCTAAATTGAGTATGGTAGTGTAAAACAACTCTTTCTAGCTGGAAAATGTGTAATGTGTAACAAAGTAATATAAGCCAGCTTTAAAAATTCACATGATTTCTGTGAACAGCCCTGAAGCAATTTAGTGAGTACATTTAAGATCAATAAACATGCTTCACATTCTGATATCCTACAGTTCACAGTAACTTCAAATATATTTTTCAACAAATGGAAGAGCTCGTGTGCATTTTACATTATTTCATATTGGCCAAAGCAGCATCATGACAAAATTGATAAATTCTGGTTTTCTGCAACTGGAGAACAGACTGCTGCTCTCTCTAGTCCCTTAAGACCTGACAGTACTGAAACATAAACACTAATGAAACAATACAGAGGGTGCTTGACATCAAACTACAGCTTCTATTGTCTTATTGCTACATTAAATGCATTGCAAATTGGTTAATCTTTAAGGTTAAAAGAAAAAAAATGATTCTGCTTGGAAAGTGCAGCTTCTTCCTGAGAACTAACTTTGCATTTTTTTTCTCTTCTTCTCAGACAGAACAGAAGAAAAAATTAAACATATGGCTACCAGTAAATCCTGTGGTAAAAATAATTGCCAGTATCTAGCTGAAGATGGGTGGAAATACAATAATTCGGTGCACTCTAACATCAAGTATTTGGCAGTCTCATTCCTGCACCTGTATATTGTTTTCTGAAACAATTTTAAAAATGACTTCAGCTCTGTACCTAGAGAGCCAAGAAGAGAGGAAAAATCTTGTAACATTCTGAGCCCTCAGACCACATTTTCACATAGTTCTGTACGGCAGACAGAATTTGCAACCAAATACTTGATGTCTCTTCCTTCCAGGTAGCACTGATCTGCCCAGAAGTGAATAAGCATTAATACAAAACTAGGGCATTACATTTGCACCTGAAAATTCAAATCAAATGAAAATACAATTTGTCATAGTTTTCAAAAAGTTAATTGTTCATCCTGAGCAGCAAACACTGAATTAAAGCTCTGTAAAAGGCAAGCTGTACTTATTAAGCATACTCAATATATTGTACTCAAAAGCTTAACTGTGATTTTTCACAATGCAACTTGAAACTCCGTGGTTTAAATCCCATCTCTGTGCTACATATTATCAAATTTCCTATGAGTATATTGAATAAAACCTGGAAAACAAACAAACAAACAAACAAAAAAAAACCCCAACAAAAACGAAAAAACACCACCAACAACAAAAAAAAAGAACAATCACAGGAACAAAACAAAACCAAGACCAAAAAGCTGTAACATTTGGTACTTTGGTTTCAATTAAAATAGTAACTAACCTTCATACAAAGTAGAGACAGGAATGGGAGGGGAGGATTGCAATAAATATTCATTAATTTTTTACATTAATGCAAGTTACAAGTTACAGAATGAAATCACAGAATAATATTGATGAACTTGGCATGGAGAAGGCAAACAAATGGAAAAAACTAAATAGCAGCAAGGCAGCTATTAGGATAAGGCTAGCATAAATCAACCAAAAATGAATATGAGCATAAACACATAATATAATGAATTCATTTCCTTATATCCTTTTCACAAGTATATTTTTTCCTTATTCTGTGCTGTTTAGAATTTTTTTTTCCTTCAGGATTTTTATGGGTACATTAGAAACAGTAGTGAAATACACCAAATTTTAAAGGATAAAGTTGTTTTAATAATATGACCACATTATTTTTAAGTCACTGATTTTATTTTATAACAGTTAAAGCAATTTTTAGCAATCAAACAATGAGTTCAGTACCTCTGTAACAATTTCACCCATGGAAGAAATATATATTTGGTACCAAAAGGAGCATTTAATAGAACATAGTGCAATTCCCTCAGTAGTAAACAGAAAAACTAGATTTGTTTGATGGTGGGGAATAACATTACTATTTAGATCATTGTGACTTCAATAAGGATTTGATTCTTCACCAAACCTAATTTGAAATATTTTTTTACAGTTTATTGAATGTTTATCATATTGTATATTATATTATACAATAGAGCTTTTATCACAGAAAGATGGTGCTTTTTAAAATAGACTATTTTCATTCTTAATCTATTTTTTTTTTTTTAATTCAAACAATATCCTCAGTCTAAGATTCTGCCTGTGACAAAAAACACCTGTGGACTCCTGATATGAGAAAAGGAAATTACGAGCAAAACATTTAAAGTAAACACATTCTTCAGAAGGTGGTCTGAGACTATTATCACAAGAAAGGTACTTGTAGGATCACATGTGCATTTGTTCATGCTTTCTTATTGTTCTGAGAAGCTTTAAAAATAAACAAAACTCTGAGAGTTAATTAATTTAATAGGCAGCCCTATTTAAGATGTCCTCTCAAAAGCAGATGGAATCAAGTCACACCAAGGGGACTGCCATATAGGAAATTATTGTAGTGGGTTTCATAGATGGATGGCATGACAGGAAAGTCACAAAAGTAGCCTAAAATAGAACATGACTTTAAATAAGATATTTTTTTTAGTTCTTCTTCTAGAACCAGTCTTTAAGAAATGGCTTCGTTTGTTTGGTTCACAGTTTGTTCAAAACCAGTCTTGCTATAGTTAAGGGCAGCCAGAAATCAAGGGCAGTTTTCATAACTTCTCATAATTAAAAAAACAAAAAAAACAAAAAAACAGCGTAATAGAAATAATCTAGAGACTCTAATGACATTGCTATTTCTTGCTGCAGTCTGGAAGATGAATTGTAGTGCTACAGGGACAGCTACTGGCTGTCTGCAATTGGCAAAGCTGGGATAATTGTGTAACTTTCTTGTATAATGGCTTAAACAAAAATAAATAGTATAAAAAAAGGGGGGGGGGGGGGGGGGGGGGGAAGGAAGAAACAGCAAAAGGACAATAAAGCTGAGCTGCGTGCACTGCTCATTGATGAAAGCACTGTTCTCTGATCCATGTTGCTATTGTTAGTTTTAGTTTAGCTCTCTCTCAGTCAGTATCTACCGGGGCATGATTTAATAAGGTTTTATAATCTCCAAAAATGGGTGGAGGACAGTTGTGGCATTCTCATTCATCTAAGGGTGTCTTTCAGGTTTCTTTGCTTTCACCTGCTGGGATCCATTTGGTCTCTTTCAAAGAGAGTGGCATGACAAAATGAATGAGAACTGCTGGAATAAGAGTCCCTTGTTCCACCCAATAGTATAATCAATGAGTACTTGTAATCCCTATTGTATTTCACAGAGGTAGTTGTAAGACAATTAAATCTCGCTTCTCAGGCAAATGATTTTGGTAGTTAACCTGAAATAGCCAACAATATTGTAGAGAACGAATGTGTCTGAAGCAATGATGTAATGGGATACTGCTCAGTTAGAAAAGCCAGGTGGCTGGGGCTTTGGGGTTGGTTTTTGTTGTTTATACTTTATTTTACTACTATTATTTTTTTTGGTAGCCTAGAGCTGCAGTGTATGTGAAATAGGAGTGTATGTGAGATTAATTACATAAAATACATAAAAATACTGGCAGAAAGGAGAATAACTTTTAACTTCAATTCTCAAATGTGCAAAAGGGGTGAACAGTACATATATTTGCTCCTAATGTGCAAAATTTATATCTTTCATGAAAATAAGAGATCCTTACAGCTTTCATCACAGTCTAAATTCTAAATGATAGCTTCACAATTAACAAACATTCACATAGTTAACATCACCTTAATATAACAATCAATTTAGCTTCAATTTCCTTTGCATCAGCTAAATTCAGTTCTAGTCTTTTCTCACCTTATTCAGTTACTGCATGCCAAAAAAGAGCTTGCACTCTTTTGAAGGGACATGTATTTACTTTGTAACCTGTGTTTTTTGTCCGCCTTCTGCTCTACACACTACACGCTTTGAACAGCTCTTAACTCTTGCAGCATGTCACTTTATGTCTTTTTCTCGTAACAATTGTGGGTTTAGTATCAGACCCAGCCTTGCCTTATTTGCACCTTCCAGCAAACTTGTAAACATTTTCTGCTGTATTTAGAATACTCCACATAACAGAAATGGTAAAAATGCAATGACAATTATTATGCCTGGGACACCATGGGCAGAAAATGCCAGAGACAGCACCATACTTGCACCCCTTGTTTAAAGACAAAGAAGAAGAGATATAAATGCAATTTCCTGTTTATATCTTGAAATAGTGCAAATGAAAGCACCTATAGTTCTGTTGCTTTAAATAGCAGTTTTAGCAGTAACTGAGGCCACCAGTTTCCAATTCTTTATTCCAGATTTTAAGAAAGTACTCCTGAGTACACCTGAGGTGAGTACTGTGTATTGGCAAACGGCTCTGCTGCTTCCTCTGCGGTACAATGGAGTCT